>NC_048310.1:41739386-41887308 GCF_013100865.1 Trachemys scripta elegans | reverse complement strand
TTGGTGCCTCTGTGTGTGTGTGTGTCTGGATGCCTCTGCTTTGATCCTGGGTGTGTGTGTGTTGGTGCCTGTGTGTCTTCTCTCGTTTTGTCTCTGCATGTGTCTCTCTCTCTCTCCCCTGGTCCTACTGAAAGGAGCCCGAAGAGGAGCTCTGTGTAGCTGGCAAGCTGGTCCCCTCCATCCGCAGAAATTGGTCCCATACAAGATATTCCCTCACCTGCCTTGTCTCTCTCAAAGGACTCATTGTCATTGGCGGCGGGGGTGGAGTGGGAGCGAATGCAGCAGTATGTGGAGTGCGCCTGGCACAGCTTTGTGCCTTTTAACCAGGACTTTGCTTCAGTCACCCCCTCCCACTCCCCCAAATCGCCTCGATTTCCATCGGTCAGTCTGTATTTCCAGTGACTTGTTTGGCCGTCGATGGCACCTGGCAGGGTATGCGCCGGCTGTTGGAATTCTGGTTTCTCCCCCGGAGTGTGAGCCTGCTATTGCATTGCCTTTACGCTTCACCTGCCAAGGCCCAAATGTGTGACAAGAACCATGCATGCGTGTGAGATACATCAGAGAGAGCAGAGCAGGACGCTTGGAAATACATGGGATTCATTCCATCAATATGCACAGCATAATGTTTGCGGTAATCTTCGTTTCAAGATTCAGCATTTCCAGTGGTCGTAATCAATGTACCGTAATAAACAGGGGGATAATGCCAGGGTTCTGATCCTGCAACTGCCACCGTCCCCATTTAGTGGCAGTTAAGAACTGGGGCCCCAGTTAGTGTGGGTTGGGTCACTCTAATAAGTGATGTAATGGTTAATGAGGCAGAGTGGAGAGGTGAAAAAGGGTGTTTTAAGATTCCATTAATTTTCATGCAACATTTTGAAATCTTTGGATGAAAGGAGCTTGACAAGAGCAAAATAGAGAAGATTGTTTTAATTACACCTCTGATTACTACACTGATATAACACTGTCCTCAGAAGCCAAAAATCTTACCTTATCGTATAGGTGAAACCGCGTTATATTGAACTTGCTTTGATCCGCCGGAGCGCACAGCCCCGCCCCCCCGGAGCACTGCTTTACCGCGTTATATCCGAATTTGTGTTATATCGGGTCGCGTTATATCGGGGTAGAGCTGTATTGTTTAATCAGCACCTAATGCGCTTCACAGAGCATAGAAAAGACAGTCCCTGCTTTGAATTGCTTCCAGTCTAAGCATAAACTGATGACAGGGATTTTAAATAAAAATGCAGTTTAAAAAAAAATGTTTATTTCTCCTCTAGTTTCTGATCATGTGCTATTCTCTGTTTCTCCGTGGCACTGGCTTTCCCTGCATAACTACACTTCTTTTAACGCAGTCTACCCTGGTTCAGAGATTTCTGATCAGAAGCTCTGTGTGTGTATGTGAGATGGTAAGGCCGATGTATCCAATTCTCCTAAGTCTGACCAAACTGACCTAGACAATCCTAGATCACAGAGCACTCTCCTAATGACGTCTCTCTTCATGCCACTGCCTGGCTGCCAAGCCACGGGTCTTTTTTGGTTGTTTTCGGTTTTGGTTCATCTCTAGGGCAGATTCCTTTTCTCCCCTTCATTATGGCTTTGAGTTTAGAGTCAGTCCCCGAGGCAGGGAATATTGCGCTTTCTGACTACTTTACTGATTCAACTGCATGTGCTCGAACCCGTGCTAGGCTCATACTTCCTCTCCAGATGACCCAGTGGGATCATTAAGACACAGGCTCTTTGAGCCACAACAATATGAATGAGAGCAGTTTTGTAAAGTTATGAATTATATTTTAGATGTCTAATTGAAACAAACACTGCCAAATCCTTCCTCGTGAGGCAGAGGATTTGAAGACTTCCTTACAGTTTAATCCCAAATGAGGGAATCTTTTTCCAGATGAGTGAGACGCAGTGGAGTTGGAAGGCGTGGGCATCCATGCACATGCACATGCTACGTTGTAAAGCAGCTTGGATAGGAGTCTCTCTCTTCCCCAGTCTGCTTCCAGCCACTCTTGGCTATGTTTCTCATCCTGTGGAGGCCTGATTGTGGTATGAACTAGATCTCATTCTGATCTAAGTTATGAAGGTTTAAATCAAATAATTCCACTGAAGTCCACTGGTGGAAAAACTGCTGCAAGATGAGAATCCAGCTCAACCCCGAATATCTTTGCTATTCTTTGTACTGTGGTAGCACTTTTGAAGGCCCCAATCAAGATCACAGCACTGCAATAAGAGTGTGATGCAATAAGAACATGATGCATAGGAGAACAGGTAAGAGATTGATGCTTATTTCCTGGCTATTGTACAAGGTGGTCTACAGACTCATAGGACGACATAATTCCTGCCCTGAAAAACGTACAATGTAAAAGTTATAAAATCAAATGTAGTAGTGGAAGAAGCTGGAAATGATACAGGAATTATTAACCAAAATAACATGGGTAAAGAACGCTCCAAACAACTATGGAAGCTATGGAATTTTGGCACTTAAAATGGAAACATCACAAGATGAAGACGGAAGCAACACAGCTACAATAACATTGTAAACAGGAATGATTAAGTTAATTACAGATACAGTGTATGTAACGCCTGCTTTGTATAGGTCAGCATTTCTCATGTGGACAAATTCCCAGTATTCAACTCTGAATCGTTCCAGATGTGTGTGGGAGTAGGAATCAAGATGGGGACATTGCTACTTGCATGTCTTGCTAGAGTGTCTCATCTTGGACTACTAACTTCCTGCAGCTGGAATCCAATCCTTTACTGGAATATCTTTGCTTGTGTTTATTCCCAGGCCCTGAGGTGTCGATCTGCTTTGGGACCCTATGCCATGATTACATCTCGCAAGACCTGGGATCTGGGACCTACTCCCTCATTGAAAGACCTGTGGAAAAAGGACCTCCCTCTTGACAGTGAGTATCAAGTGTTGGCTCATCCCATTCCATGCCCAGCCCACTCATGGTCACACCCTTTCTCACACTACAGCCAGGAGAGGCTAGAAAACCAGCGAGCCCGCATTTTTGACATTTCTTTTTAGATGCCAGAGATGAGACTAAAATGGTTTCGGGGAAGCAATTCCGAAACAGACAAAAGCTGTTAGGTAACTCCAGGGTTCATCAGACAGGTGTTTCAGTGCTGCTGCTGTGGTGGTGGAAGGTGAAAGGCTCCTCTCCCCTTTCCTAATCAGAAGCCTTGGGACAGAAGTTAAATTTTAACATGTAAAAGAAAAAAAAATTATCTGTGATCTGCATGGAAGAAAACCACGTGGATTCTGTTCGTCCTTCATCTCAGCTCCTTGGGAGAGTTTGTTATCTCTCTAAAGCACGGAAACCAAATAGGTGAGTTTAGTTTAATGTTTTTTCTTCTTCAGGGGCTGACGCCTTTTCAGAAAGTAGCTAAAAGAACCAAAACCTACTTGTTGAAACATGCCGCTACTGCTGTGCGGTTATACGCAACACACACTGTCTGTTTGTGGGCTTCGAGGTCACTCTGAGTCTGGGGCTAAATGTTAAAGCCAGGTTTTAGCAAAAGGACTAGATATTTTGGGTGGGAAATCAAAAACAAATGGATTGTCTGCACTGTTTTATTGTTCACTCTCTGACACATTTAAGTTCTTAAACTTTGGCAGCAATTTGTCTATGTATTGTTTCCTCTTCTCTGATTTCTAACTACTGACCATAGACATGGCCTGGTCTGCAGCAGCAGGGGTCTGAAGTTATGTTTTCATTCCCCCCCTATACCCTTTCCCCACTGAGCTAGTAGCATTCCATTGTTACTGGGTGGAGAGACTGGTGGGGAGTGAGACACTAAAAGCCAGTATACTGTATGATTAGCAGCATCAGACTGTGTCCTACCCAGTGGGGGAATAATAATGTATATTAATTGCATGTATGTAATACCTTTTATTAAGGAACTACACATGATTCTGAAAGGTTGTTATTCCTATTTTAAAGATGGGGAAACGGGGGCATAGGGAGGCAAAGTGACATGCACAGCAAGATTATATATCTATCTTGTACGTATACATCCCTCTTCACTATAATATCTGAGTACTTCCCAACTATTTAAGAACAGAAATAGCAATAACAACCTCTCTCTGTCCCTTTCCAGCCTGTAGGAGAAATAGCTTGATGTATTTATAGTAGTTTTTTGGTGTGTTTGTGTGTGAGAGAGATGAACTGATCATGGGAAAGCTGAATTGAAGAGTTCATTTTCATTTAGTTCTGGACATGGAGAGACCTGGAGTCATTCTTATTTCTTTCAGGGCTGGGTTCCTTCGTTTAGGCCCAGCTCCTGTGAAAGGTCTCTTTTCCACCCTTGCAAGCCTCCCTCTGTCGTCTGTATATTCATTGTACTAATGGGACGTAGACGTCATAGGAAGTTATGGTCGCTGAAGAAGAAGTGATGTCTCAGATAGTTTGGGTCACTCTTAGGCTAGGTCTACACTACTGGGAGGGAGGGGGGGTCGACCTAAGATACGCAACTTCAGCTACATGAATAGCGTAGCTGAAGTTGCGTATTTTAGGTCGACTTACCTGGCTGTGAGGACGGCGGCGAGTCGACCGCTGCCGTGCTGCCGTCAACTCCGCTTCCGCCTCTTGCCGTGGTGGTTTTCCAGAGTCGACGGCAAAGCCATCGGGGATTGATTTTATCGCGTCTTCACTAGATGCGATAAGTCGATCCCCAATAGATAGATTGCTACCCGCCGATCCGGCGGGTAGTGAAGATGTGCCCTTATACAGGGCTTTGAATATCAGGAAAGAGACGATGAGTAGCCACTGCAGAGAGCTGAGTGGGTTTCTATGGTCATGATGACGTGCACTGCTAAGCCGAGGGGTTGCTGCATTTTGCACCCGCCGGAGCATCGTTCCTATATGTAATGAGTTGCAATGACCAAGCCTGAAGGTCACCAGAGTGTGGGTCACAGTAGTATGGGCTGTGTCTGGGAGGAAGGAACACAATCTCCGGCTTATCACAGAAGAAGATGAGTGTTTTTTGCCACCATGGCTATTTGAGTATCCAATAACATTGAGGAATCCACAACCATATCAACCCATAGCCTTGTGGTAACAGACACTCTTGTGGGTGATGTGAGAGAGGAGGCAAGTTCTTTAAAGTGCTTGCCACTTCCTGCCAGTATCACTTCAGTGGTCCTGCCAGGGTTCAGCTTTAGCCAGTGCTCTCCATCCAGCGGTTGGTTTTTGGCTGAGCATTGAGAGAGCTGGAAGATGATCCATTTTCTCAAGTGAGCTTTTTCTGCATTTGGACCCAGAAAAGAACAGAGTGGCTACGTTGCCTCTAGATTTGTCCTTGGTTCTAGTTCTGTAGTGAAGAACACATTCTGGGGGGAGGAGGCGTTAGCTCACTAGTCCTGCGATGTCAGTTAGACAGGTTTTGTGATGCAGACCTGGTTGGGCAGCTAGATAGGGGATAATATCATGGATACTGAAGTCACCAAATAAGTGAGTAGCAAAGGTGGGAGGAGAATCCAGGACTCCTGATTCCCAATCCCCTTGTGTGGGAGTTTTGACAGTACAGAAAAAGTTCAGGCGTCTGACAACCTTGTAGATTGAGAGGTGAAGTTTGCATAATTCTTCAGAGTCTGTTTGGGTTGTTTACAAGGTTCTTCAGAAAGATACATGAATAGATTCCTATAGTATGGATTCCGGTAACTTATGTTAATTTGCCAACAAATCATATTTGCCCTAAAGGGCTCATTTTGCTCATTGACATTGCCAAAGTTGTAATAATACTTTGTTCTTGTATGGTGCTTTACATTTTCCAAATGACGTACAAAGAGGAAGTTGTAGTCAGATGTGAAATGAGTTTGACAGGTCTCAGATCACTCAGGTAGGCAGACGGTAGCTTTGCTTACGGCTTTTCCTTCTCCCCCCCCCCATCCCCCTTCTCTCCTCCCCTCTTTAGTATATGGCCCTGTGGCTGAGATTTCATACAAAGCTCATGCTTTCTTCATTGACCTGAAGTATTTTGGGCAGCAGGAATCGAAAGCTTGACGGTAGTTGTTAATGACCTTGGCTGTGAGCCAGAGAAGGGAGGGGGCTTGGATACCAGCTTTAGTTACTAGCATGATGATGGATGGCCTGGAACAGAACTGGGGGGGGAGGGGAGGAGGAGATAGGCTTGTTCAGTGAGAACAGGAGGCATACCCAAGACTGAATCAATCTAACGGGATCCCTCCTCACTCTCTGCTAGACAAGCTGTTTGTAGTCAGTTTCTACTGGGCTGATTTATTTAACATTCTTGTTTGTTTTGTTTAAGGGAGTGGACAAGATTCACTCCTCAGTGACAGTGAAGAGGCCTCCTCTGTCCAGACGCCTGTGCTGCCTGCATTGGTCCAACATAAAACTCTCCGTGTGAACTGGTGCGGTGCTGCAAGTCCACAAGGCCTCTACCTGACTGTGCAGGTAAGGAACTCCTGATCCCCTTCCGGGAGAGGAATGAAAGCCAGAGCACCTACTGAAGAACACATTCTTTATCTTCTGGCACTCGGTGGTTTTCTTTTCAGCTGTGTCTTCATGGGAAAGGGAGTGGGTTATCAACTAAGTGTTATATTGGCATCTAGAAGTCATCTGCCTGCAGTGTAAAGGAGCCAAAAAATAGCTGGACTTCTCCACTGGGGAATACCTGAAGTGTACGAAGGATTTCCTGGTGACATTAGGCTGGTGTAATGACACTATACCAGGCCCCATCACAACTTCTGGTGCCTGGACATATCAGGGACATGTCTCAGGAAGAGAAGGGATGTGTTGGGGAAGGCAGGAATGCTCTGCATCTGTTGGGTGGTTGCTTGGGGACTGTTGCAGGCAGGGTGTAAGTCAAAGCAGCCCCTGGGCTGCTCTAACTTGTGTTAAGGACTGAATCAATCCCCAGCAGTTCCAAAATCGGGAAGGAATAAAGGTTGCTTACAGTCACCTTTGCACTCCCTAGATATAGGGCTGCATTGAACTCATCTTAGCCACAGCCCAGGATCAGGGCCATTATCAGTAGAGGATCCCAAACCAAAAATCAGTAGTAGGGATCTCAACATTTCCCAGCAGGATGCATTTGGGGGGAATATGATAAGTGTCCTCATTGTGAAACTCACAGCTGATTGAACTTAGTAGCACCACCACTCTCACCGCCGGAAATCCTCTAAGGAACTCAGACAATAGACCAACGACTAGCTAATTTAAAAAAAAAAATCACTTTTAGATTTAGGTGCCAGATTTTTAAAACTAGCTTGTCTCTTTTCAAAATACAATTTATTCTGCTGCGTAAAGGCACTTTGTTGTAATACTTTATTCCCTGAGTGGAGATGGAAAGGGTGTTGGAAAAATATATCTCAGTTGTCTGGAAAGTGTTAGGAAACCAAATCCAGTGAGGAAGTGGTAAAGATTTAGTGGAACTGTTAAGAATAACATTTTTGGTGTCACTTTATATAATAAGCATCCAAGGGAGGAAGAAGACCAAACAAACAAACAAACAAAAAAACCACCCCATGCTTTGCATACACCTTATCTCATATCTAGGGTTGTGCAATAGTGTTTACTAACTACTGATTAGATGGGTCATGGGTGGGGGAGAAGATGGTAGGAATTTCATATGGAGGGGTTAGAACAAAGGATTGAGAGTCAGGACTCCTGGGTTCTATTTCCATTTCTGTCACTCATTCATTGTTGGACTTTGGGCAAGTCACTTAATCCATGTCTCTGTACAATGGAGACAATACCTATGTGTTTCACAGGAGTGTAGAGGCCGCTCTGCTCCACTCTCCGTCCAGGCCCAGCGCCCCGTATAGCTTCAGGAATTACCTTCTGTAAAGTGCTTCTAGAATGTGGGATGACAGGCACTATCGAAGTGCAACATATTGTTCTCTGGCTGCAGTCTGAGAACTGCTCTCCCTCATCCTGAAGATCAATTCAGAAACATTCCAGTTGTAATAACCACTCACCATTTTGTGTTGTGTATTGTACTCACTCTCGCCTTTCAGGTTTCTGCTCTTCAGGACAGGGACTTATTCGTGTGGCACTGCTCACCCCCCATCATACAGTGCTTTTGTGATCTTAAGCCTGGTCTATACTACAAAGTTTTACCAGTAAAACTTGCCTTATTTCAGAACATTATAGATACAGTGTAACTAATAAAAGTAGCTTCTGAATGGGGTGGGGGGAAATTCTCAAGTCTCAGTCAGTGAACAGATTACACTAAAACCGTGTCCACACTGACAGTTTTCAGAAAACCTTCCATCATTGCTCCATCACCAGTACAATCCCACTGCTAGTGGAGTCTGGCTACTGGTGCTGTTACCACTATGTCATCTACACTTGCTTTCAGATGACACGAGGGTGAAAATGCTAGTGCCCCATCTACACTAGTGTACCGATCACTGCTAGTGTCCTGGCATTAGATCTACAGCGGAGAAATCCCTATAATTGTCACTATAGAGACAACTTCAAAGTCCTGTCTGCAGGCCTTTAAGGTAGTCCTGGCACAGCACCAGAAGCAGTGTCATCTTTCCTGGGGTAGCAGAAAGGAGAGAGCTTGCTCCTGGAATGGAGAAGAATATAGATTTTTTTTCAAGCTACTGAATAATTGTTACATAAATTATGATAATCCCCTTATTCCTCTCCATCCTTCCAGATCTGTCATACTCGGGGAAAACTGTTAGACGTGAGGCTTGCTCCAAATCCGTGCCGCTGAACAGTGGCTCATTGTAGTTAAATGGTCCATGGAAATGAACTTACAGTGTGGTACAGCAGCAGAAAAAGCCAGCGTGAATTCAGAAACAACATGTCATGGAACGCAGAATTGACAGTCTGTAGAATGACTACACCAACTAGAATCCTGTGTACAGGACTGGGTCCCTCTCAACCAGGGAGGTGCTGACAAATGGGAAAGAATACAGAGAACAATAAATGGGATTTATGAGGCTAGATTAAAGGATACATTCATATATATTAAAGGATAGACTAAACTAAACGTGCATCTTGGCTGAACCACAACAAAGGTAGGGAGGGACACGACTATCTACCAAAAGGATGTCAAATATTAAAGAGAGTGAGGACTTGTTTAAGTGGTTCCAGGATAGGGGAGTAACTAGGAGGAATGACATGAAATTAAGGAAAGGAAAATCGAGGTTGAAAGTAAATGAAAACTTCCTGACACTGAAATCTGTAAAGCTCTGGTGACGTCTCCTGGGGAATGTGGTGGAAGCCTCATTGCTTGGGTGATCTGAAACTAGACTGGACAAACAGGGTAGGCTCTGGCTTTTTGGCCGCCCCAAGCAAAAAAAAACAAAAACAGGGAGGCCAGAATGGCAAAGCAAAAAAAACCAAAAAAAGCCTGCAGCGTGGCCGGAGCCAGGGTGCAGGGGGACTTCCTGCGCTGCAGATGTGCCCCAGCTAGTGGGGGGAGAGAGAGGGAGCCGGAGGGAGAGAGAGAGAAGGGGAGCGGCCCTGCCGCCTGCCGGGAGGGCTCTGCGCTGCTCCGGTTGGCTGGGAGGGAAGGACGCGGGCTGCCCTGCCGGGCTTGCTGCAGGGCGCTCCCGTCCTCCATGCTGCCGCCTCCTACAGGGCGGCCGGAGCGGAACACCACCCAAAAAAAAAAAAAAAGCGGCCGTACCACCCTTGGATTGGCGGAATGCCGCTTCCTACAAGCTGCCGCCCCAAGCACCAGCTTGCTCGGCTAGTGCCTGGAGCCGGCCCTGTGGACAAAACACCAGCAAATGTAGTGAGAGGAATAATCCCTGCACTGAACCATGTTTGGGGCCACGTGGACTAAATGACTGAATGCATCTTTTCTGTCTCTGGTTTCTGATTCACTCTGTCTGGTTTCATTCCTGCTGAAATTGATTTTTTTTTCCTCCTTTCCCCCATCAATCTTGGCTTGGCTCGCCTGATTGCAATCAGGAAATCACCTGCTCACAACAGCCTCAGTCACTGTAATTGAGTATCGTTTTCTTCTTACATTGCCATCTAATTTTCTGTCCTCCGCCTGTCTTCTCCTTGTTCCTTTCTCTCCAAAATAGAGTTTTCAGAACTTTGAAAAATGACCGCTATTTGAGATGCTGATTTCCAGTCTGTAGTTTGTATTTGAGACCATGTGTATACTGCATCTTGTCTTTTGCCTTGTGACTGACCTTTTGGAAACCTGAGAGCTGAAATTTGGAGGGAAAGTGTGGGAGAACATAGGAGGTCATTGGGGAAGAGGGCACTGATGGCTTTAGTGGGATGGCACAGGCTGGAGTTTGGTTAGGTTGGAACAGCAATGGGAAGGAGTTTGGTTTTAGCAGGTGGGGAGTTGACTGGATCAGAGTGGTGCGGGGAAGCGATGAAGATGTGAAGACAGCAGAAATACAGCTTGAAATACTGTGTGATACTGAGATTACCTGTAATGATTTCAGTACCCTGGGGCACAGGGTGACCTTTCAAAATCTCACTCAGTGAAAATCTCGCTCAGTCTATGATAAGTCTAGGGAGGTTTGTGCCCTCTTGAGTTACAATGCCCTTTAAAGGGAAAATGATTGTGTTTTGAACGCAGGCCTTGCAGGACAAGTTGTGCAAGGACAAGAGTCAGGTGAAGAACGAGGAGACTCATCACCAGCCACAGACTCAGTGTAGGACCCAGAAGCTGGGCATAGAGAAGAGGTCGGGGTCTGCTCACAACTGGGACGCTGGAGCGCAGGGCCAGGAAGCCTGCAGCATGAACGTTGAGAAAACAGGTAAAGGGGGAGGCATGAGAATTGCTAGCCATTCATTCTCACGCCTATCTCTGTCTTAAGGCAACAAAATCAGACAGAAACTGCTTCATAGTGAAATGAGATCGGGGGTAAGTGAATTTCCTCAGCTCACAGCTAATGCAATGATTCCTTTATATAAATAGAAACTGATTACTCATTAGGGATTGACTTTGGCTCAGGAGGGATCAAATGCAAACCAGGTGTTTGCACGCAGGTAACAAAAATAAACCGTGCTGGGTCACTTCAAGTCACTGACAGATTAATCTAACCTTTGATCGGAAGCAGAATCATCTTGTTTATTTCTTCTCTTTTAAGGAAACTTTATCACAGTGCAGTCATAACCACCTATTCCCTCCTAGTGCATTGCCGCCTCCTTTCCTCTTCATCCCTGCTCTCTTGCATCTCCTCAACCTGAGTTTTTATCCTGTTCTATGTCTCTTTCGCTGCCTGTCTCTGTCCTGTTGGGTCTCGTTTAAATGTTCTGGTTTTGTCTTCAGTCCCCCTCCCACTAGAGGAGATAAGTGACATTTCAGAAGATTATACTTCTTGCTTTGATAGCTGCTTCTTGCCCAGATACTCGTCTGAATCTTAAGCAGTTAAATTGACAGCTCGAACGTGGGACCTCATCTTTGCTGTCATGCAACTGCTGAGGACAGTCCCCTGCAATGTGTTCAATAGGCTGGTCTACCCTTGATAGTCATTTGGAGCTCTTTTATCCCTCTCCCTGGTTAACGTCCAAAGTGGACAATATGGATTTGGCAGAAATGGAGTCCTCATTGCTCCTTTTGTCCTGCTCCCCATCCTTCTATAGGCAACATCGCTAGCACGAGAGTCCAGTGAATGTAAGTGTCTCTTCAGGGTTGCAGTCTCTTGGTGGGGAAAAGGAGGTGAAGCAAGAGCTTTTCACTAAAGGTGCATGGAAGCGTATTCACCTTTGTGAGAGAAATGGCAGGTCTGATTCGTATCCACTAATGCCAGTTTAACTCCATTGACTTCTGGGGGTTATTCCTATTGTACAGATTCAGGCCTCGTGTCTTTGGTGAGGAAGAAGCTGTGCTGGAAGTTGGATTTTGATTGCTCTTATTTATTTTCTCCATCAGAAACTAATTACCTGGGCTTGTCCAGACACATCAGAGTGAGCCACTCCCTGCTGTGCTCTGGTTTAGAACTTACTGGGTTATCTGTGGGCCTCAGGACAGTGTGTGCGTGAGAGCGCCAAGCATGTTACACAGAGAGAGGAAGAGGCATCTCAGTGACAGACACAGGAAGGAGCGTAAGAAAGGGGGAAGGCATGCCAGCTGGAAATGTAAGGTGCCGAGAGACAAAAAGTAATGCAAGGAGTAGGCAGACGCATGAACAGCAACTTTCTTCTCAGGCAGGGGAACTAGCGTGTGCAAATGACGTAACCAGAGTAAGTATACAGTGAGTTAGACCTAGAATTTATCTTCACAAGTCTGCGGTGCCCCCTTCTCTGAACCCCCCTGCCACTGCTGAGTTATTTCCTCCTCTGCTGCCCCTGTTCCCACTGCCGCTTCGCTAAGCCTTTCGCTGCTTTTCTAGCTGTGCCCGCCCGAGGCAAAAGGCTCATCTGAACTTTGCTGATCCCTCCATCTGCTAATGCTCCTTGAGCTTTTTACCAGCTTTGCTCGTAGGTGTAGCAGGCTGCCCTGCTTTATAGGCTCCCCATTCTCTGGCAAGTGGTTGGCAAGATGCAGAATAGAGAGGCTCAAGACACTACCGAGTCAGCTATAAATAGAGCCCTACCAAATTCACGGTCCATTTTGGTCAATTTCACGGTCATAGAATTTCAAAAATTGTAAATGTCACGATTTCAGCCATTTAAATCTGAAATGTCTCGGTGTTGTAATTGTAGGGGTCCTGATCCAAAAAGGAGTTGTAGGGGGAGAGGGGGTTGCGGTACTGCTACCCTTACTTCTGTGCTGCTGCTGGTGGCGGTGCTGTCTTCAGAGCTGAGCAGCTGGAGAACGGCAGCTGCAGGCCGGGAGCCCAGCTCTGAAGGCAGAGCCGCCGCCAGCAGCAGCGTAGCTGTAAGGGTGGCATGGCATGGCATTGCAATCATTACCTCTGTGATGTTGCCTGCAGAGCTGGGCCCTCAGTCAGCAGCTACACCCTCCGGCCGCCCAGCTCGAGGGCACCAGTGCAGAAGTAAGGGTGGCATGGCATGGTAATACTGCGACCCCCCTAAAATAACCTTGTGACTCCCCCTGCAACTCCCTTTGGGGTCAGGACCCCCAATCTGAGAAACGTTGGTCTCCCCCAGGAAATCTGTACGCTATAGGGTAAAAGCACACAAAAGACCAGATTTTGCAGGGGGAGACCAGATTTCACGGTCCGTGAGGCGTTTTTCATGGCTGAGGATTTGGTAGGGCCCTACCTATAAACAGCTGAAAAGCCAGAAAGTGTTGAAATAACAGGACATTTCATCTGTACACTTTGCACATCAATTGCTGGCTAACTCAGTGCCTGCCCGAAGAAATGAGGTTTTTACTCACGAAAGCTTATGCCCAAATAAATCTGTTAGTCTTTAAGGTGCCACCAGACTCCTTGTTGTTTTTGTAGATACAGACTAACACGGCTACCCCCGATACTAAATGCCCCATAGAAATCCTATGGTCTGATCTGCCCCAAATATAATCAACATGTTTTGTGAATACTTGGGTACTGTACGCATCTGGCCGCAGCCTTTGTGGAAGTCACTGATGTCCACTTTAAAAGTTTTTCAGAACAAGCATGAAAGTCTGTGTGGCTGTGTCTGAAAAGCTGTGTGTGTGTGTGTGTGTAACTCACAGTATAAAGTGTCTGCCTTCCTTTGAACTCTAGCATACATAGAATACTGCTGTGTAATTAGCTTCCCAACCAGTAAGTTGGTGTGGTAAGTTATATAACGGAGGCCGCCTGCTCCATTGGCAGACCTGCCTTTCCAAGCCTCCGGTCTCCCAAGAATGATTTCTGGAGAATAACATGTTGGAACAGATGATACACCCTGGACCAAGGGGGAACATGTTCAAAGCATAGAATAATCTCCATGCTTTGTTTGAATTAAGTTGAGTACAATTGCCATGGTTTTAAATTGAAAGGTTTAAATTCCCTAGCAGAAGGATTCAGTGTCCCAGCACAGGATTAAATTGGATAATACACACAGATACACAGTGATTTCATACATGCCCTAACATCTCCTTTAATCCTAGGATAACACTTTTGAGGTGAGAGAACACTCCCAAAGGAATAACTCTTTGCATTTATATATCACTTTACAGGTTCTTTTCTTAACATCTGGTGGAAGTTATCCCCTCTGGTGGATATTATCCCTCTTTTACATATGGAGAAACTCAGTTACTAAGAGAGGTTAAAAGCCAACAAAGGTGCACACTGCTTTTAGATGCTTTGAGTCGCTTTAAAGGTGTCTCAAGCACCCAAAAATCGAGGCAAAATGCCACCCAGAATCAGTGGTCACTTGTGAAAATATTGGCCCTATTCATAAACGACGAGGCCAAAAGGGACCAGGCTGATCATCCGCTCTGGCTGCCTGTATCCATAGCACTTCCCCAAATTAGTTCCCGTTTGAACTAGAATATACCTTTTAGAAAAAAATCCACTCTAGATTAAACAGTTTTCAGTGATGGAGAATCCACCACAACCCTTGGCATGCATCTTATTTCTAGTTTGAATTCAGCCCTTGGATCTTGTTATACCTTTGAACTGGCCATGGTCACACACCAAATCAGTGACAGAGCTAGGATTAGAACTCAATAGCTACTTTTCAGCCCTTCGCTCACACCATTATCCCCATAACTTCTCTATACAGGGAGGAACACATCCAAGGCCCACAGTTGGTGTATTAAACACTTCCATATGGTCCAAACGTGTCTTAAAAAGTAGGGTGACCAGACAGCAAGTGTGAAAAATCGGGACAGGGGGTGGGGGGTAATAGGAGCCTATATAAGAAAAAGACCCAACAATCGGGACTGTCCCTATAAAATCAGGACATCTGGTCACCCTACTTAAAAAGAGACAGAGCTACCAAATGTTTACATAAAAAAAAATTAGTCTTGCAGCAAAAACAGCTTCTTCTGATAAATACACTTTTCATAAAGCAAGCAACTTTGACTGCTTGCAATTAGCCAGACAATTACTAGCCCCATTATTTGCCCTTAAAGCCACAGAACTGTGTCATTTCTAGTAGTGCTTATTTAACCCAGGTGGGAGGCAGGGCAGGGTAGTATTAGGCTCATGGTAGGTTGGAATCCTGACCCAATCTCTCTTTCTTATAGCCACAGATTCTCCCTCCTCACCACCATAGCGCCTCCTTGTAGTGTCATCCCAAATCCTGGGAACTAGCCAGTCCCTTTACTTTCACCTGGGAATTAGCAAGTGCTTTAAGGATTAGTTACATGAGCTACAATGTATGTAGAGCTAGGCCTCTATGAACATGTATGTCTATAGGATAGACTGCAGTTATCCCCTTTCTCCAATCAAAAATATAAGCCCAAATATAACATAAACCATATAAAGCCATCCACAACCTGCTTCCAAAAATAATGCTCCCTTCATAATTAATTTAATTTAAAACAATAAGAGGAGCTGTGAGGTGCCTTTTGTTTCCTCACTGCTGAGGGCAGAACAGTGAGAAAATAGCAGGGCAATTTCCTTCCACAACTCCTCACTTTTCCAGCTTGTTTGTCCACAGTGAATTGCAGCCACTGTCAGCCCTTCCCTCACCTGCCACTGGTTTAAGATCAAGCCATCTGAATTTAGGAGTTTGGGTGATTTTTTTTGGTCTTCTGAATTAAAAAATATTAATAGTAAAGCCTGACATTACCCGAGGGACTTCAGACTAGAGTAGAAATAAGGGCCTTGCAAAGGGAGGATGGACTAGTGGATAGGTCACTGGACTAGGCCTTTATGAGAGATGCGTTTGAGTCCTGGCTCAGCCACAGACTTCCTGTGTGACTTTGGGCAAGTTATTTAGTCTAGCTGTAAAATTAAAAAGGGGGATAGTATTTCTCTGCCTCCTAGGGGTGTTGTGAGGATAAGATCCACTGACGACTGTGGGGTGCTCAGACACTACCATTATGAGGGCCATGTAGATAGGAGCTGCAGACCAAACCTGCCCTTACTGTTTTGTAGGGCCAGATTATTACAGATAGGAGCCGAGTGGGAAAAATGAGTGAGATGTGACCCTGGAGCATCGCTAGGAGATGACAGCATGTGTCATGGAGGAAGGAGATTGCTGCATTATCCGCTTCACTAGATAGCCTTTGTTACCATGCTTTGGAGGGTGGCTGGTGCACTTCTTCACTTGCTGGCCACAGCCAAGAGTGAAATGCCTCGTAGTCCCCTTGGCTCAGCCCCGCTTCTTGGTAGAACTATTGCCCCATTGCAAAGGGTGTATTGGGTTATTTTCCTCAGTTTGCCCCAAAGCATTTTTTTTTTACGTCTGAAATGAAATCACAGGCTCTGTCTGCGTTTTCTTTCTTGCTCGTGGAGCCAGCGGGTGATGAATTCCTCAGCCCGGGGCTCAGAAGCAGTGGGGTATTTATGAACATCACATGCTTGTGTGTTCACTGTGTACTTTCCACCAGCCAAACGGCCAACAGGGAGTTTCCTGGGGGGTTGTGACTGTGGAGATGTGACGTTTGTGTCATCGCTGGCTCACTCTGTTTCTCGCTTGCATCTCTGTGCTTGGAACACTGTTCCCCACATGCTTCCATTGGTTCAGTGGCCACCATTTTCCATCTATGACGACCTGAACAGCTTTGAAAGAAAATTAAAAAAATATTTTGAGGCATTGAATTGTCAGGATTTGTCTCAAATGCCCTCTGTGACATTTTCTTCAGCCCTGATCCTACATAAACTTAAGCATGCGTGTGACTTTACTATGGGGGAACTCTGTAGTCCTGCTACAGTCAGTGAGACCGCTCCACATACGTGCTTACAGAATCACAGCCTCGTTTTGGTTCTGTCAGTGTGCACAGAACTCTCAAACAAATTACTGTTCAAAGGTGGACACGCTTATTTCAGGAAAAACTTCCAATCAAATGATTCATCTTCTGTATCTGGAGCATCCCTGCAGCTCCGTCTGGGGGCTGGCAGAACTGCACCGGGCTTCACTGCTGGTTCCTTCCCTCAGAGCATTGATTGGAGCAGTGGGTGGTTACTGGAGCCATGAAATGGTCCTCTACACATGTTAAGCCCATGCAGCTCAGGAAGGAATCTGGGGTTTTCACTGCCATTATGGTCCTTTTCATCTCCTGCTCCACTTTAGTCATTCAGTGGGCCCTACTTTTAGTCCACACTTACTGGCCTTTCCTGGCATGCATCTGTCACTTCATCACGCGCTGCCAACCCCCGTACATTCACACCTACCTGCCGCTTTGTAAATGTAGTGCTAACACTCTTCTTGTTGCAGGCGGAAGATTCTTTAGTGGGAAATGCTCCAGCTTGTCAGGAGCACGTCAGTTTCCTATGATCCAGAAGATGGTGGAGTCTATGGCCCAGCTGCAGGAGGAGAAGCTGCAGCTGCAGGAGGAGCTGCTGGCATTGCAGGAGAAACTTTCTGCCCGGGAGAATGAAGAACTTGCTGTGTCTGTCCAGCTGCAGGATCAGGTACTGCACAAGATGGGGGAGGAAGAACTCTGCGAGTGAACCGCGACATTTTTCAGGGTCCAGATCCCAAAAGGTATTAGGTTCCCAGCTTCCATTGATTTCGAAGGGAGTTAAGTGCCTAAATACCTTTGAGGCTCTCAGCCAAGGTGTTTAAGCCAACATTGTAACTTCAAGTGCTCTCACACTAAATATCTGATCTAATTCCTCTTAATAGCTATTGAGTTGCTAAGAAACACATTTTTTAAAGCAGATATTTTGCAGGTCTTGGATACACAAGGGATTGTGCTCTCTATGTTGGCTCTGCAGCGGCAGTCAGCTCACAGGTCTAGTGCGGGAGGTACGGAGGAATGTTGTCGGGGGGAGCGGTGACGCCAGGCAGTTTGGGCTTCAGCCTGGTGTGGTGGGTGCCACTTCCCCCCCCAACTCACCTCTTTTTTTGGTCTGGGGTGGGGGGACACAATCAAAAATTGCAATTCAAAGGGGGGGCTCATCTCAGAAAGTTTGAAAACTGCTGGTCTAGTGGTTAGGGCAGGACTCTAGGAATGAGCACTTTGAGTTCTATTCACAGGTCTGCCTTTGACTTTTTCTGATGTTGAACAAGTCGCTAAACAGCTGCATGCTTCGGGTTCCCTGTCTAATCTTCTACTGAATCAGTTTTGTGGCATTTCAATCATCTCATGAAGTGCTTATAAATCCTTTGATGAAAAGAGCTCGTTAAGCACCAAGTATTGCTGTGTAGCACCACCTACTCTCAGAGCTACGCTGTGATTGTCCATTATACTAGTGCACAAAGGGCACAGCGCGATAGGTTTGTTGTATGAAATAAGCAAGTTAATTCTAGTGTCTTTCAAAAGGCAGGAAGTAAAAAACACATTTAAAAATCAGTTTCCCAGCTGAGAAGGAGAAAACTGATAAGAATGTGGGTGGGTGGATGCGGGAAAGGATGGTGCATGAGGTACAAAGACATTCTTTGGTTTCTAAGAAACAACACATTTTTTTAAAGTCATTACCTGGTTGTTTGTCAAAGTGTAGCAAGATTGTGCGACTCTGGTAACCTCCCCCCACAAAAAAAACTTTTTTTTTTCCTTTGTGAGAAAGTGGGACTACAGGCTCATAATAAAAAAACTCTGTGTGGGAAGTGGGGTTGGTTTATAACTCTAGATGTGACTGTGGTCTGATTCTGCTCTTAATTACACTGATCTAAACATGACCAAATAATTGCATTGAGTTCAGTTGGGTTACTCTTAATGACACCGGTGTGCGTAAGTTAAAGCAGAATCTGGCCCTATACCAGCTAACAGCGAGAGAGAGAGTGACGTATACTGGAGGCAACTCTCTGCTAGGGAAAAACAACTAGTTAGCATGTGGACAAAGGAGCGGGATAAATTACTTGTCCCATTTCTTTAAAGGGATTTTAAAGGCTAATAGATACAAAGGCCACACCTAAGTGCCAGACATAGCTAAGAAAACTAGTGGGTGTTATCTCTAGCAATTGTGGCCAGGCTGGAGATACAACCAGTGAGGTCTAGCCAGGCATGCAACCAGGCTCCACCTCTTTTTCCAGGAAGGGATGGGTCTCCACTCCAGGTGAAGTGAATCAGTGTCTCCTGTTGTTGTCTTCATCTTCACCTGAGGAAGAGAGATGAGCTGGTATTTTCTAATTAAACACTGTGAGTTTTCTGCTAATGAATTTAGGGTTAAACAAACTCTGATGTTAAATGTACTGATAATCACTTCTTCTGAGTGGCTTTGGTGTCACAGGTGAATGCTTGTCTGTGAATTCTGTAAATATAAAGACATTTCAAGACTGACCTAGGTGACTGACTGAAGTTGGAATGGTATGAAGTGTAGAAATCCACTCCCAGATAGCTGGCTATGTGTAATGCAGACTTGCTTGTGATCGATTTTTACTTGTTTCTGTGTCCCCACTATAAGGACCAACTATTGTAAGTGTCTATAGGTTTTCACTCTTTTTAGAGAGATGCTGATGTTGTTGCTTTGAAATAGTATAAAATTTTAATATTAAAGGGAAGTAAAATATATTAAAATATATTAGGTGATTTTTAATCCCTTATATATGTTCTTTGCATTTCTCTCAGGTTGGACAATGAAAATAGATTAATCAGTTGCAACTTTTTTATATTTTTTTCTTCACTTTCTGGTCCTCATGCACTTGCACAGTGCTGCAATATTTGGGGACTATCTTGTTTAAAAACAAACTCCTAATTCTATTGGTCTTTGGTTTTGTAGAAGTTTGTCTTTAGAAAAGCCTAATTTTGGGGCAATATATGACTTCTCAGTGTACTTTTTTTAAATAGAACAGCTAGTGTGGAGTGGCATCTCAGAATATGGCAATACCATGTATTTAACTACTAGTTCTAACTTCACCTCATTAGATGGGTGTAGCTTAATTAATTGTAGCATAATGTAAACACGTATTTGTTTTAAGTCAGCAGTTCCAAACGGTGGTCCACAGATCAGTGAGGGGCTGCAGAGAGCTGGGTGCTCCTTCTCTTGGTTTCCAGCTGTTACATGCTATTAAAAGAAGCTGAAGCATGCGAATAGTCTGCTAACATTTCTTTCTCTTGTTCTTGCCTTCTGTGGCTGCCACAGGGATGTTCCATGATCACAGGTGGAGGGGAAGCACTAATGAGTCTTTCTGTTAAGAAATGGTTCACTCTGTAGGAAAACATGGAGATCCTTTGTTATAAGCTAAAAAATAAAAACTGGTATTAATTGTCCAGGGGAGCCACTAGTAACTCCATCTTGGAAAGACTGTTTGGGTTCAGTTCTCTGGTGGGATCCACTCCCAGCACAGGGGACCTTCTAAGCACATATAAAACCTCCATTAGACCCTCCTCTTAGCCCCTGTTCTAGGGGGTGTGTCCAGGGTCGGTAACGGTTATCCTTGGGAGAGGGAAGGGATGTGGTTTGAGTGCACTGTGCTCTGTCTGCTCTCCTAGGGGGGCATGGGAAGCAAAAGATTTGTTAGAGACCCCTTGAGGTAGCTGTGACTAAAGCCAGGGGCAGAGTGCTCTTCAGCTACTATGGGACCACTTCTGGCCACCCCAGCCTTCATTCTGCATTGAGCGCTAAGATGGGGAAAACCAGAATTGGGGACTTTATGTGGAGAAGTGCACACCACCAGATCTTTGTGTCTAAAGACCCTGCTTCTACACTAATCAAAGAGGTGGGACTGAGAGCCAGAATGTACACTTTGGAGAAGTCTGAAGTGTGTGGTGCAGGGGAGAGAGGGGAAGGTTGTCAAGCTGTCCCGGAGTGGCTCAAGAGTGTGGGTACCAACCCCAGGGCAGACTGTTGAGAAGCAGGTCACAAACCCCAAATTGCTGTGAGTTTTATACTTAGATTTCACCTATCAAGTATAAACTTCTAGGCAATATAACAGCCTAACCGTGGAATCACAGATGGGTCCCTTGGGTATTCTGATCTGTCTTGCAAGCTAGCTCTTGTGATAGATGGTGCCCTATGCCAAAAGTCACAACAGTTGTCAGGTTACTCCCAGACCCAAAGGACCAGTCCCATATGCCAGGTCAGTTGCACCTTAGATCTCACACTAAAGACAAAGCTTGTAGCCAATCCTGTCAAACTACCTAAAGATTTATTAATTAGGAAAAGGAAACAAAAGAGTTATTTATGAGGTTAAAGCAGGTAAACATACACACACCCGAAAGGTAATAGAGATTTGTATAATAAGCAAGCTCTATATGTCCCTTAGGGCTAACCCACACTAAGCAGCTGGGGGACCCCATGCTTATGCCTAGAAATCTTGCCCTCTGGAGTCTAAGCAGCGTAGAGATACAGTTTCTCCATTGTAGGGATGTTTGAGCTGCAAGCTCACCTGATGGGAGGAATTCACTTGCATGTCTCCTCTTCTTGGGGGGGGGAAGCAATCAACAAAATCTTTTATCTTCTTTGATATCCCACAATAGTTCTTCTAGTGTTTGATGGGCCCTCTCTGTGGGACAGGACATGACACCTGTGTTGTAGGCCAATGTGGACATACCTTCATTCCAGCATTTGTCAGTGCTCAGTTGAGACATGGGGGCCCGGCATGAGCTGGCACCTGCTTTGCCAGCATCACAGGGTTTAACTCACTTTTTGTGGCTGCTCCAGCAATCTGGCAGATGCTACTGAAACACAAGTTTCGTCCTGGCTTTATCATAATCCTCTGGGAGTCTATCAGGCCCCCCCCCTCGCTACCTTAGAGTAACTCAGGTTCCATCCGTGTGTCTGTTCTGCGCACTGCTTCATTGGTACTGCTGCCATAACCCTTGGTGCTCCTGCCATCCTGTGAGGTTGAGAGCTCTGACCATGAGACAGAACTTGGCTTAAATGTTGAACAAAAAGGCTCTTAAATATTGAAATGTGGACACTTGCAGCTGTCCTGAGGGTGAACACGATGTGCATGGTGTAATCGTCAGCAAAAGTCCTCCTTACCATATCTCACCCGGTTCTGTTCCAATTGAGCCTATTATCCTGCAGGTTGCTTCAGGCAGATGGACAACTGTACCTGTGTGAAGTCAATGGGGCTCAGCACAGGTGCAGGGGTCTGCCTGTGTGGTTCTCATTGCAGGCTAGAGACCTTACCGTGTAAGTGCTTTGGGGGCGAGGACACTGTATTTTGTCTTTAGTGAAGCCGCAGCACACAATGGGGGGCTATAAAGTAAAAATAACGGGCTCCTGTGGTGTAACTGGTGTGACGTCTCTGAAACTGCACTTCAGCCGTTCATTTTAGTAACCGTGGTCATTTTTTTTCATTGGATTTCCTTGTCTGACACCGATAGACGAATATGACAAGGTAGAGCTGAAAACTAAATGAGAACGCTGCAGAAATCCCATACGTTTTGCCCAAATTCCCCACTTCTCTTGTTCATGAGTATGAAGATGGGCACACTAGTAACGTACAGACAGTGCTTAATTTGTAATGAAAGAAGTGATGCAGCTCAAGCGATTTTTTTACATTCATAACTGATGCAGCAAGTCCAGAGGTGCCGGGGCTATGAACTGCCAAGCTGCGAGGTGCCGGGCTCAACCCTCGCAAGCCCTGGAACAAATTAAGCACTGCCTGCAGACTTCTATCTTCTTTATCCCTGGAGTAAATATCCCTTATACACATGGAATGAGAATGGTGTGCTGTACACAGAAAAAAATATACTTTGATGTCTGTTTAAGAAGATTCTCCTTCAAGAACCTCACCATATAAAAGGAATTTAAAAGCCACTGCTAGAAAATAAATTAATAGACATCTTCCTAGAAGAAAAAGCAAAAAGTCCCAGAGGCTGGGAATGGGCAACAGGGAATGGATCACTTGATGATTACCCGTTCTGCTCATTCCCTCTGGGGCACCTGGCACTGGCCACTGTTGGAAGACCGGATGCTGGGGTAGATGGACCTTTGGTCTGACCCAGTATGGTCATTTTTATGATACAGGAAAGCAAAGACCCCTGCTGAGGAGGGGACGATTTGACCTCTGAGCACAGTTGGGGTGGAAGATTTCTCCAATAAGAAACAGCATTTTTTATCCATTAAAGTTTCTCCCAAGATTTGGTGAAAGAATGGAGGACAAGCTGTCAAAATGCTCATGTGGTAGAGAAGGTTACCTGAAAAAAAATCTTTTTTCTTTTTAGTCCTCAAACGTGCACTGAGGCAGAAAATGAGTATTTGGTGTGGGTAGCACTCAAATGTGCAAGCAATTATCAGAGGAAATGGGATGAAATTGAGCAAAGAAAACTTTGGCTGAATATCAGAAAATAGTCGTAACAGTGTGGTCCCACTCTGAGGAGTAATCTGGTCCTAGGAGGTGGTAGGGGTCCCACTACTTGGAACTAAAACTGGATTGGAGAAGATACTGCCAGGTATCTGCGCTGATAGCAGGTGGTGGAGTAAGGGACCAAATAAGTCTATTCCCTTTCCAGCTTGAATCTTTAATGTTCCCACTTTCTGTTAATCTTTTCAGTGGGAGCTCACAGTTAGCCAGGGCTGTTATGTCTACAGTTCTCTCCAAGAAAGCTGCCTCTATGGTATTCTACAGTCATATTAGCAGAAATAAAGAGAGTGTGTTGCTTGTTTGATGATGAATAGCACCCCATGTAATTTGGGGATTGCTGGTATGGTAAGTTGTCTTCTCAGGGCCAGCGTCCTTCCAATGTAGTCTTGAGCACTGCTTTCTCCGGGGTGGGGGGTCCACAACTCATAACTACCCGGTCTATCAGTCTGGCTCTGTGTGGCTTGTAGGAAATTCATGACTTGAAGCACTTTCCGTTTTTGCCGGAACATCGCAGCTTCAAGTGAAGCTATGTGTAATTTGAGCTGGTGTGTGTTGGGAGGAGGTGTTTGTGGTCAAAATACAAAACGGACCAGCCTAGTCAACTTGTGCCTGTGTTGACAGGTTGAAAATCTGAAAGGGAAACTTCTGGATCAAGCTCAAGAAGTGAACAGACTCCGTTCTGAGTTGGTGAGCCCTTGGAAATTAATATGTTTTTTATATCTGCATTGCATGTCTTTTTTCCCCAAGGAGATTGTTACATTCGTGGTTGAAGTTGTTGGTTCCTTAGTATTTTACATATGAGACAGTAAAACAGGGAGAGAAAAGAAGGAAATCTTAGTGCAAATGGGGATTGTTTAGAGGCCTAAAGATGATGAATGAAATGCTCCCAGAACCATAGGTTTGATCTGGATGGATTTTGACCAACCCGAGGTAAATAAATTGAAGTCCATTAAGTTAAATGGGAGTTTGTCCAATGCAGCCTTAAAACAGAGGCCCTGGCACTCTTCTCCGTAGCAGGAGTTTACTGCTGGTGGCCTTGACAACATTTCCCATGCCACTATTATTGTGGTATTCACTGGCTGCATTCTGCCCTTCACCCCAGAGCTGGCTGCATTTCAGTAGTACCATATGTGTATAGTTTGTGAAAAAGGTAGAATCCTTAATTATTAACGATACTGTGCCAAATCCTGTTCTTTCTTTTACTGGTGCAGCTCCTCTCAAGTCAAATGCATTGCCTGGGTGTAGGGAGAGAGCAGAATTCGACCCACTGACTAAAAGTAAAATGTTGGGTTAACAAACACTTGGTCCCCTTTTCTGCCCTTTCCAGGGTGGCCCTGACTTGGAAAAGCATCGGAATCTGCTCGTTGCAGAGAACGAGCACCTAAAGCAAGACATGAAGTCATGTGAGGCAGAGCTGCAGAAGCTGAAGCAGCAGCATGTGAAATGCATTGACTGCGAACACGTCCAGGTAAAGAGGTTACGAGGGTGGGGCGTACGCACACAGGTCTGGTCGTGCGCCTCTGCCTGCTGATCACATGGAAATTGGCTTCCTCTCACCCCCGTCCCAACTTGGTTTGCAGGAGAATGCCAGGCTGCAGGAAAGGTTGGCCCAGCTGCAGCTGGAGGTGGAGGAGGCTAAGGGGAGGCTGTCGGAGCTGGACCTGGAAGTGCAGCAGAAGACCAATCGCCTGGCAGAGGTGGAGCTGCGCTTAAAGGACTCCCTTGCCGAGAAGGCTGAGGAGGAGGAGCGACTCAGCAGGCGGCTGCGGGACAGTCAGGAGACTATAGCTAGCCTGAAAGCCCAACCCCAGCAGATAAAGGTGAGATGGGACAAATCATTTATGCAGGGCGACTCCTATCGATCATTCTGCCCATTTCCTGTTCAACGTCCATGCCGAATGCGTGTCTTTAAATTCCAGCTAGAGCGAGAGGGCCAGACTCTGCCAGGCTATCTCCCGTATCAACCCTTGATATCAAACGGGGTATAAAATGGGCTAGCAATTGACTCTGAGAATCTAGGCGCTTGCAGGCGGTTTGAATACTGTTTGTTGTTTGTCTGTAGCTTAACAGAATTCTGGCAGTGCACAAGGTGCTTAGGGTAGGTGAAATCGGTCATAGAAATAAGAGTCCCAGTTTTATGCGCTAAAGATGCCGCTACCTGTTTAAAGTTACGGTAGATCTGGAATGGTGGTTGTGCAGATCGGCATTGAGCTCCAAGGAACTTGCCAGTTTCATCTGGTCCTTGTGGATTAACTTCCTTGAAAATTCAGTGGGGAATGCCTTGGATTCAGCCAGTGCCGTGTCTGTCCCAGGCCTGATGGTGGGGAGTTTCTCACGTGCTTGTGTTGGGAATTTTTTTGTAGTATATCATCAAAACGGTGGAAGTGGAGTCATCCAAGACCAAGCAGGCTCTGTGTGAGACCCAGTCACGGAATCAGCACTTGCAGGAGCAAGTGGGGATGCAGAGACAGGTGCTAAAGGAGATGGAACAGCAGCTGCAGAAGTCTCAGAAGACTGCAGCCCAGCTCAGAGCCCAGGTATTCAGTACTGCATAGAGAATGGGGAAAATATATAACGTGTGAGTGGAAAAGGAGAGAAGAACATCTACAGAGGAACTTAGCAAACTGCATCCAACCTCAGAGCTCAGGTCTCTGGGTCGCACCGGGAACGTATATGGGAACAACTTGAAGAAGCTCCATTGGTCACATTACTCCCTATTCAATGGCCTTTTTTGATTGACTGTTTCTGACTTACTCACCGAGCCCCCTGGTGCAAGTGAAAGAGTTTGCATGAAATGTTGGGTGGGTGGGTGAGTGATTCAGTCCTGCTGGGCTTGGCCTCTGTGATGCTGTTTTTTGTCACAGAGTCATAACTCCAGTTTGGGTCTCTTCCTAGATTATGCTGTATGAGTCTGAACTGGAGCAGACGCATGGACAGATGCTGGAGGAGATGCAGAACATGGAAGATGACAAGAACCGGGCCATTGAGGAGGCATTTGCACGTGCCCAAGTAGAAATGAAAGCTGTGCACGAGAACCTGGCAGGTGAGGAATAGGGGAAGCAAGTCCCACGACAACCTCACACGGGTGGGAGGGTGAGTGGTACAGGTATTGGGGAATGTAGCTTTCCAGGTGATGCTACACGTTCTCATATGCAGCAGGACTTCCTTGGGAGTTACTAGAGGAAAGCCACACTTGGATTTAGAAATGCCCAGCAGCATTCGCGAATCCTCCCCACATCCCTGCCATCCGCTCTGTTGGTAGTTTGAGTTCAGACCTACACTTCCAAGTGAAGGCATCCAAATAGGAGAAGGAAGGGCTTTATCACCTTCCAGGTGGGATCTTAATGTGAGGATTATCAATGGTCTTATGTTTGTTTGCAGGGGTCCGGACAAACCTCCTCACACTCCAGCCAGCACTCCGGACCCTCACCAATGATTACAACAGCCTGAAACGGCAGGTCCGAGACTTCCCCCTGCTACTCCAGGAAGCTCTGCAGAATGCCAGGGCAGAGGTGAGCATGGCAGGAGATTCCTTGCTCTGTGGTAGAGCAGGACCTAACACGATGGCTTTGATTCTGCCACAATTAGATTTGCACCATGAGCATGAGGAGACAGATGCTCTTTGATTCTCTGCCATGGGAACATCCCCCATGTTTCCCTTCTTAGATTCTTTTTTAGTTCCTGCACTGTGAAAGAGGGGTGTGTGTGTGGTGGGGGGTTCTCCATACTTCTTTGATTTTTTTCCCCTTTCATAATTGGTGTCTCCTCCTCTTCAGATTGGACAAGCCATTGAGGAGGTGAACAGCACAAATCGGGAGCTACTCAGGAAATACCGCAGGGAGCTGCAACTCCGCAAAAAATGTCACAACGAACTGGTGCGGCTGAAAGGTGTGTGCGTGAGAGATTATTTAGACAGCAATGGAGGGCTGATCTTTTTGGTGGGTGACATTAATGCAGCAGGAGTACAGAGACTTCCCACTTCAAGCTTTGTGATTGGACTGAAGTTAGACATTCGTTCAGGCGTGGGACTGGGATCGTTGGTTCTGGGGGACCTACCCAGAAGGGCAATAACAAAAGCTTCAGCATAGGAGCTGAAGCATTTCTTTCGCACAGTAACCTATTGTGGTCTGTCTCCAGATCACCGTGGTTTCACTGTGCTCTACTAGGGACATGATTCGTGGCCTGCTGCAGACAACAATGTCTTGTGACTCCACCACCCATACACGCTCCACGTAGTCTGTGCAGGGCACTAGCAACACATCTGTCTTATGGGAAGTCTGCACAATCTAGCTTGTGGTCTTGGAGTGTGTTACTCTAAGTCGCCACCTTTGGGATCTGGAGTTGGAGAAGAGAATGAGAGAGGTGAAGTGGTTTGTGTTAAGCATCTTCGCTGTCTGATCCCTTTGATAAGAGATAATTGGTGGGAAGGCTGATCGAGAGCTTGTCTCTGTATTTTTGTCTTTGTAAAGGAAATATCCGTGTGTTTGGCCGAGTCCGGCCAATAAATAAAGAGGATGGGGAAGGGCCTGAAGCAGCCAACTCCGTGACCTTTGACCCTGACGATGATGCTCTCCTGCACCTGATGCACAAAGGGAAGCAGGTGTCGTTTGAATTGGACAAGGTTTTCTCCCCACAGGCAACACAGCAAGATGTAAGTACATCCACATGTTTCTGTACTGGTACATTAGCATGGACTTCCACCACAAGAGAAAGGTGTGTGTCAACACGAGTAGGGACATAATTATTTCATAAGGTCGCAGATCACTCCCTGGTCCCTGATTTTGTAGGGGAAGGATGGAGAAGAGAAGATAAAGCAACTCTTTCCTCCAAGGGAGCAGTAAGCAGGCAGAGTAGAGCTCGAGTAGACTGGAGAGCTGTATCTCTGCTCCTGCTGGTGTAAATGTAATTACTCTTCTATCCCCCGATGCGATGCAAAAAAATTAATGTAGAAACGAGATTCCAGCACAGCCAGTTAATCCCAAGTGGAATCTGTGTGAGAGGCGCAGCGGGGGAGTGTCAGATATTGCTCATTTTTATTTCTTTCCCATTGGCAGGTGTTCCAGGAAGTTCAGGCCCTGATCACATCCTGTATTGATGGCTACAATGTCTGTATATTTGCCTATGGACAGACAGGTGCAGGCAAGACATATACTATGGAGGTAAATTTCCCCTTCTCGCCTTTTCTCTCTGTCTCCCTCCATCTTCCCTTTCAGTGTGTCTTCTTGCTTTGCTTCCTGTATTCTACGGCTCAGGGTCATCATTTCTCGAGGAAGGGTGAGGGTAGATTAGCCCCTAGATGACTGTATATAATGGATACGCTCATGGGTAAATGTGTGTAAATTCCCCCTTTGTCACGGTGACCAAGAATGCTGTTGTTCCCAGGTAAACATGCACAGCAGCCCTGACTATGCAACTCCCAAGTTTGTAACAAACCGCACAATGCCGACAGCAGAACATTCTGAAGAAGAAGGTTGGAACCTGGTTGTTTTGCAACCTTCTGGCTGTTCCCCTTCTCTATCATGAGCGTGGGAGGTGGATGTTGGTGATTCCACAGTGAATCATGGACACCTATTCCAAGCTTTGTCATGGTGTAATATCCTACCGGTGTCTTCACAACTGCACACCTTATGGGCTCAGTGGTGAGTCTTGTGTCAGTCACTTTGTCACACCTTTCTCTCCATTGATGTCACATGTGAGATTTTTTCCTTGATCATCAGGGAACTCCTGAAAACCCAGGAATCAACCAGCGAGCTCTCCAGCTGCTCTTCTCCGAGGTGCAGAGGAAAGCGTCTGACTGGGGCTACACGATCACTGTCAGTGTGGCAGAGATTTACAACGAGGCGCTCAGGTAACAGGAAGGAAGCCTGGGAGGGGTAGGAG
Organism: Trachemys scripta elegans; assembly: GCF_013100865.1. Taxonomy (NCBI): domain Eukaryota; kingdom Metazoa; phylum Chordata; order Testudines; family Emydidae; genus Trachemys; species Trachemys scripta. The sequence goes on along the minus strand of NC_048310.1, from coordinate 41,858,284 downwards.
TCTGTAGAGAGGCTTGACTGTGGGATGTCTGTGTCCCTTAATGGGTGACATGGAGTGTGTGCACTGAGTAGCCCTGCAAAGACAAGGGCAATCTCTCCTGGTGCTCCTCCAGGGCAAGGCGGCTCCGCACTGCGCCTGGGCAGGGCTGTGCGTAAATGACACACCCGAACTCTGAACCAGGCTGGCTGTTTTCGTTGTGTTTACCAGGGAATTTACTTGTAGTGCTTAGGCTGGGAAATGGCTGAAAAAGCAGGTTGGCTTCATATCTCTCTCCTCCTCCAACTAGTGTCCAGTCTCTTCTCTCCCATGTACAGGTAATTGAGAAGCATATGGTGTCTCCAAAATCTTAAACTACCAAACTGGTTCTGGGCTGTACATTCTGTTTTTGATGTGTGCTCCAGTCCCCTAGCTTTAGCCGACTCAGGGATTTTTCTTAGCACACAGGGCTTTCAGAACTCCTGCCTGGAATTCTTCCCAAGCCTTGCGTTCCTAGAATGCCTTCTGTTTCTATGGGCTCTCGCTCACGCCAGCACCTGTTAAAACATCAGCCAGCAATCAGCTTGTATTTTCCCCCTTCGTGCTTGTGCTCTCTGCCTCCCCGTTTTCTGCTAATAGATGTGGAACCCCAAACAAGCATTAATTGGAAGCTTTTTTACATTAACATTCTCTGCCTGTGTTTTGTGCCTTTGGTACTTTGGTTGTTACGTTTGGAAATTGTGAGCTACGGTCTCGGAGAATGAGAAGCATTTTCCTCCAGTGAATTCTTCTTGTCTCCTTCAGGAGTAGAGGTGGGGGGTGGAATGGAGCACAGAAGGGTGGCAGCAAAGACATTGCAAGAATGACTTAATTATACAACAACTGGGTAGGCTGAACCTGAGAAGGAGACGGTCAGTTGTTGAGATAATAAAAGCTGCAAACCAGGCATGAGTCGGATCAGGTGGAAACAGGGGAGTGGAACTTCTGAATGTGGATCTGTTTGGGGTGCTCTACGGATGGGTTGTGTTACATGCCTGACAGACAAATAACACACACGCAGAAAATAGGAAGAGCTGAGATTATAAATAGATGAGGAAGCATCCAGTGGACAATGATTCCTCTGAAAATCGTATAGCTAGTGTAGCTAGTATTTAGTCTGTGCTTGTTCACCCAAAGCCAATTAAGAGTTTTTAGTGGACAATAGTTGGGGTAAACATGCTTGAGGAGAGACCCTGGCTTCCAACGGCTGGAAAAAGCTTGTCCTCTCTTGGTCATAAACCTGACCACTGGCAGAGCAGAGCAAAGCAAGGGGGTCTGGTCTGACACAGTCTGTAGTTTTCTAGCTGGGGAGATTAGTTCAGGGGTGGTCCGGCTGAAAGGCCTCAGACCTTTCACCTTTGTAAGTGGCTAGTGTAGGGAATAGAACATGACACACGAGTCTGAGGGGAGGGTCACCTTGCCTGTCTTTACAGGGACTTGCTTGGGAAGGAGCCTCAGGAGAAGCTGGACATCAAACTGTGCCCGGATGGCAGTGGGCAGCTGTATGTACCAGGACTGACTGAGTTCCAGGTGCGAAGTGTGGAGGATATTAACAAGGTAAAAACATCCTGAGAGATGGAGAACCCAGGAGGAGAAGGGCAGAGATGGTACCTAGTAGATGGGGTGAACCAGCTGGGGATCACCCGCTGGGATGGGGTGAACTTCCCTGTGCATTACAGAGACTTACTCAAGTTCTTCTGTTATGAACAGACCAGCTGCTGGAGCAGTGGTGGCAGCACAGGGACAAGAGGATGCAAACGCCTCATCTCTCCACACATAAGATCAGGGCCATCCCTAGAGGGATGCGGGGCCTGGGACAAACCCCCACCCCTGGCCCAGGTCCCGCTCCCACTCCACCCCTTCCCCCAATCCCATGCCCTGCCTCTTCCCATCCCTGCCCCGTCCTGCCTCTTCCCGTCCCTGCTCCACCCCCACTCCACCCCTTCCCCCAAACCCGTACCCCACCTCTTTCCAGCTTCCGCCCTCTCCCCCAAGCGACACCGGGAGCTGTCAGGGTGGAGTGGAGTGGGCTGGGTTGCTTGCTGCTGCCAGAGCCAGGCCCCCCGCTAGGCCCCTAGGCCGCCCTGGATTTCCTATGTCTGGGACGGCTCTGCATTAGATGAAGGCAGTGGGACACAGATCCAAACCCTCCTAGACTCACACGTGTGATATTAGCCTCTTGTAGGAGTCAGACTGAAAACAAGGCACACAACAGAATCGGCCCAGGAAGGGGCTTGTAATGTGGGCTGCATTTCTTCACATGCCTAAGATTTGCTGTAATTTCATTTTCATGAGTCAGCACTTCACAAAAACAGGGAGCAGGTGACAGGTTTGTACAGAACGAAGATACATTTAGTTGGGGTTGGTCCTGCTTTGAGCAGGGGGTTGGACTAGGTGACCTCCTGAGGTCTCTTCCAACCCTAATTTATGATTTTATGCAATGGAGGTCTAAAGTAATTACCCCTCAGAACTGGGTGTGTTTGTGAGGAGCAGGGAAGAGAGACTGGAATAGGGCCCTGAATATAATGTGACAAATGCCACATGATGAGACCAGCTTGGAGGTCAATAACCCTTTGTGTGAGCCACAAATAGTTTAAAAATAAGATTTTGGGGCCTAGATGGCTCTCAGGGAGTTAGTGGGATACCAAACCTTTCACCCACAGGTCGAAGGGCTGGACAGTGCCTTGTGTGAAATGAACTGTCAGGTCTCAGTCCAGTTCCGTGTCCATATCCCAACTATATCACCCCGCGACCCCCCAGACATCCACCCACCCACTGGGTTTGCATCCTTGCTGGCAGTCTCTGAAAAGAATGGGCCTTGTCCTCTGGAAGTGCTCCCACCAGAAAAGGAGAGATGCACTGGCCAGAGATGTGTGATGGGAAACTAGCACTGACACTGCTCATACCATACCTATTCTATGGGTTAATATGAATTTAGTGCTACTGTCAAGCCAATATCTTTCGTGAGCAATTAAGGTCAGTCGTTGATGATTTCATTGCGGAAGGAATAGAGTTAATATTTGCCAGGGGTTATGAGCATCTGCAGGAAAGGAAGGGACTGCCGTTCACCCACATTCTGCTCGGAAAATGGGGTAGGTAGTGGTGTCGAGTGTCAGCAAGGAAGATCTGCCAAAGACCTGCCCACCCTGTTGCTATTTCAGAAAGCGATGAATGTAGATGGGATAGGTGAAGCTGCTGGCCAGACAACACAATGCAATCCAAAGGCTCACGGCTTTCTGCCTCTCTCCCAGGTGTTTGAATTTGGGCACTCGAACAGAGTGACTGAGTACACCAGCCTGAACGAGCACAGCTCACGGTCTCACGCCCTCCTCATCGTCACAGTAAGAGGACTCGACTACAGCACAGGCCTCAGAACCACAGGTTAGTGTCTCCTAGGAGGCGGAGGGGGAGACTGGTGATCACACCCGTCCTTGGATGACACAGGCCTGGAGATTTGGGTTCAACTGCTGAAGTGGGTAACAAGTGAAAAAAGAACTGGGTGCCACTGGCCTGGTCCCTAGCGGATGCTTGTCTCTGACACAGAAAGCCACGCAATTTAGCATTCCTGGGAGTCAGTGTTTGGGAGCAGACTGGTCAGGGTGTTGCTGGTCAGGACTGCGTTGTGTAGCCCGGTTGAAAAAGAGACCCGCTACTCTAGAACATCTGTGGTTATACATGCGAAGATAAGGTGCTCAGATTTCATGCTTCGGGGCATCAGCTGATTGCTACAAGGGTCGAGAAGGAATTTTGACCCCCATGCATTGCACAACTGTGCAATGATTCTGTATCAAGTGTAGGCAACCCGCAAAGGCAGGCTAATGTAAATGTGATAGATAACTCAGCTTGTACAGTCCCATCTATTGGCACTCTTTCATCAACTCGAAATGTAATGAAAATCCAAGCTGCAGGTTGATCTGTGGGACTCCCAATTCTCCATAGCAATATAAAGCTCCAGGTGTGATTAGTTCCTAACTGGAGGGGATGGGGATGTTCATTATCTGCTAGACAGACCCCACTGTGGTTAGCACTTCCACGAGGGTCGAGCAGTAGCTGCACAGGATTATTAAGTTTGTGTGTGTATTTGTGTTTTGGCTGGTCATAGGGAAGCTGAACCTGGTGGACTTGGCTGGATCTGAACGGGTAGGCAGGTCTGGTGCAGAGGGAAGCAGGCTCCGGGAGGCCCAGTACATCAACAAGTCGCTGTCAGCACTAGGAGATGTGATTTATGCTCTGCGCGCCCGCCAGGGTCACGTGCCATTCCGCAACTCCAAACTGACCTACCTGCTCCAAGACTCCCTCAGCGGAGATAGCAAAACCCTCATGATGGTGCAGGTGGGTTCTGGGGCCAACTGGGCAGATGAGGTAAGGTGAGATGGATCTACTGAATCAGGAAACTTTAAACTGACCAAAAGCCAATTACAAGAGAAGTCCAGAACCTCATAGTCCAGAACCTCATTGGGTTCTTAACAGGTCTGAGGAACGGACATAAGAAAGCTTGTGGTCTCATAATATAGGTGCTTTAGTTTGGATTGGTAGATACAATAAGGATTCACTTGAGGTGTGGTACTCCTCTGAAAGTGGCACTGTGGGATTCTACGTGTAGTGTCTCTAATTTTAATCAATGGTGCTGTTTACAAGTGAAAAGATGTTTTTTTTCTTAACTGCCAGCAACTTGAGAGTCAAGCTGGATTTATTCCATCCCATCACTAGTAATAAAGGTCCTGCTGGCCAAATTGTGGCTTAGTGACCTGAGCAACCCCCTTGGCTTCATATTTTGCCTTCAGTGAGACCTGTGCAGTTCTGTTGCTGTCCGTGAGTTTGCACAGGTGTAACTGCCTGGAACCTGGTTAGCAGGTCTGTCTCTGATGCATAAGAAGGAATAGAATTTGGCTTCTCTTTCGTAGCTGTGTTGGCTTCTGCAGCGATAATGGGAGTAAAGAACAGTAAAAACTCGTTTCAGTTACTCAAGTGAGCAAGGCTGACCCTGAATGTCCCCTGGGGAGTAGATGAATAAGGAGGTGCCATTTTTACACAGTCACTTTTTAGAGTAGAAACCACACTTCTAAGAGTAAGTTTGCAGTGCAACAAATGATACTATACAATTTTAATGTGATCCGCCAACTGACTTATATGTTCACTGGGCATTTATTTAAGCAGCTTCATTCTGTCTGGTTTGATTGGGGCAATACACAATATGTATTTAGATAGCTGCTTTGGACCGGACTCAGGAATCAATCACTGCCCTTCTGTTTTTTGGGAACACCCTCAATGTTACCACCGTGAGGAGTGGCACCCTCCTCTGGAGGCAGGCGCTCCATGGAAAACCCTCCTACACGCCAGTAGGATTAGCTTTTCCTCTGGTGTAAACTGGCATAGATCCACTGCAGTCTCCAGACTCTGTGTGTGTGTCTGTCCATGTGCCCTTCTTAGTCGACATTTGCTACAGACACCTGGGCTTCCCTACATGCCTTTACTTCCTACTTCAAACCATGCTCCTGTCTCAACATGAAAGTGCTGCAGGCCAGAACATATTACAGTCTCCCTCTCCAACATTAGAATCATAGCAGATTAGGGTTGGAAGGGACCTCAGGAGGTCATCTAGTCCAACCCTCTGCTCAAAGCAGGACCAACACCAACTAAATCATCCCAGCCAGGGCTTTGTCAAGCCGGGCCTTAAAAACCTCTAAGGAGGGAGATTCCATCACCTCCCTAGGTAACCCATTCCAGTGCTTCACCACCCTCCTCGTGAAAAAGTTTTTCCTAATATCCAACCTAAACCTCCCCCACTGCAACTTGAGACCATTGCTTCTTGTTCTGTCATCTGCCACCACTGAAAACAGCCAAGCTCCATCCTCTTTGGAACCCCCTTCAGGTAGTTGAAGGTTCCTATCAAATCCCCTCTCACTCTTCTCTTCTGTAGACTAATAACCCCAGTTCCCTCAGCCTCTCCTCGTAAATCATTTTCATTCCCCTCCGCTGGACTCTCTCCAATTTGTCCACATCCTTTCTGTAGTGGGGGGACCAAAACTGGACATACTACTCCAGATGTGGCCTCACCAGTGCCAAATAGTCTCTCTTCTTGAGTTCTCTCAGTGCCACTGTGGACTAGCTGGACTTGGTTGGGTCTGTGCTGGTGATGAAGAATGAGGAATACGTTACGTTTTGTGTAAATGTACGGCATTCCTCTCCCCTTTCCCTGATCAGCTCCGTTTCGTACTCCCCTTGGCACTGCAGAATAGCTTGCTATTTGGGACGTGCCACAGACTGAAAGGGAAAGGTTCCAATGCAATGGAAGGTGCCTTCTTCTAGGAGATACTCAAGTCTAGCTGAGAGCCTCCTCCTCTAGTGCGCTAAAAATAGAGCGTCGCCACGACAGTGCAACCAGTGAGAGGGCTGGCCACCCCAAGTACAATCCGACCGAGGACCGTAGGGATGGCCTTACGCAGTCAGCCCAGCCTGCTACTTGCACTGCTGCAGCTACCCTTCTATTTTTAGCGTGGAAGTGGGATCAAAGCTAGTGCACACACGTCTATTCGAGCTGGAAGTGACACCTCCCACTCAAAGTAGAGACACACCCTCCATGACAGAGGAGGAGCACAGCGTTGTCCGTCACGGCACTCCACCAGCATCAGAGCCAAGAAGTAGGGGCATCCAATGAGGTTCAGTCAGCCCTGCCTGCTTGTCTGTTTACGCTATACTTGGGGGCACTGGTGTGAGGAAAAGACTTGATCTTGAAATAGAACCAGCAAAACTCATCCTTTTCAATCGTCTCTCTAATAGCTCTACTCAAGGAGAGCTCGGTTGTGCGTGAGAGGAGGGAGGAAAGCTGGTAAATCCATTCACAGATTCTAGTTCTGGGCAGGTCACAGAGATCTACTTGTATATGGAAGTCTGAGAAATCTCGTACTAAACGATGTCTTTAAACGTAGCCAGGCCAGGGAACACGTGGCTTTTTGGGGTGGGTTTCCCCCTCTCCTCTGTGTATTTTTCTGTGGTTGGCATTATCAGATTCTTAATAGTCTCTCTCTACTCACCTCTATTTGTTCACGGTGGCTTGGGGTTGTTTTCTTTTTAAACCTCCCTGCAGCTTGTGTGTCCCCTCCCCACCAGGAATTTCACCACTAAATCACTAGAATGCCTGTGTCTCCACTATTCCCTTACGGAAGAGCCCCTGAGCGGTTGCCAGCTGCTGTAGCTTATTTTAGCTCTCCTACAAACAAAGAGGGTTAGTTACAGGGAACACGTTTGACTCTGATTGTAAAGCACCACATACATGTACAGTGCTATAATGGGAAATGATTGTTATTAATCATAGTGTCCTAGCAGCACTGAAATACTCTTGCTGGGACTGAGAGCTGGAACTTAGATTCTCTCCAGCCTCACACTGTAACTGCTGTCTGATAGTGAACGTGGCTCTTCCAGTCCTTCCCCCCCTCCTGTTGCTAGGGATCGGCAGCTCCCCGCTGCGAGCAGTATGGGAATGTTGGGAGGGAGGCAGCGAGAGTTCAAGGCAATGAATGCTGTGTATTTCTGTCTGGCTCCAGGTCTCTCCAGTGGAGAAGAACACAAGTGAGACTCTCTGTTCCCTAAAGTTTGCTGAGAGGGTTCGCTCAGTGGAACTGGGCCCTGTATCCAGGAGAGCAGAACTAGTGTCCTGGTCTAGTCAGGAGCACTTAGAGGTAACGAACCAACCCTGTTGCACGCTTCCATTGCCTTTCGTTAGATTGTTCTGTTCATTTCTATGGTGCGCTGTTCACGTTCTGTTTCTCTGCGACACACACAGCCGCCTCCACCCTGGAAGTCTTTCTCCCTCTCTCACCAGCCCCAGGGCCTGACTTTTGGAACGCCCTCTGAGTGGCCTTCCAGAATACACCAGCCTGCTCAGAATACAACAGCCCATTTTCTGACTGCCTCGAGCAATAGTGATTCCATTATGCTGGTCCTGCATTCTTCACATGGCTGCCTGGAAAGTGACAGATTGACTAGACTGGTCCAGTGGGGTGATTTGTCTTAAAAAATCCTTAATGGTGCAGTCACTGTAGCTTTTCTTTGCAGTCTGATCCCAGTCTCCGTCTCTCTCTAGAATGATTCACCAGTTGCAGCACAGCCCTCCATTCGAACACATTCTTCTCCTAGCTCCGGGACACCTACAAGACGAGCAGGCTCATTCCGGAGGAAGCTCCAGACCTCAGGTAGGTGTAGTGGAGAGGTCTCCTTTGGCCTCGCTGTGCTCCCCTATTTTCGATAATGCTTCCTGACACGTGGATGTGAAAAACAAACTCCAGACTCTTCACCCTCCGTCCAAACGGTATTAATTCCCACCCCCACCGCCGCACCCCGCTATGGTTTCTGAGTCCCGCCCAGCAAGAAGAGAACTTCTTTTGAAGGCATTGTTTGCACAAAAGGCTGACCCAGAGGGCTTGTCTTACCATACATGTGTGAGCATTGGCTCTGCAGCAACAGACAGAGCCCTTAGATCTCACTCCGGCAAGCTGCTATATCTAGTGGCACATAGGCTGTAGAGTAAATTCACAAGCCCCTAATAGGGCAAAGTTAGGAGGCTCGTATGAGTGGATGATGGTGTGACAGACTGATTATATCCTGTAATATCCTGGACAAACCTTAGGGAATTAAGACAAACTAATGTAATTGCTCTGGTTATCCACTCTTTGGCGCCACCCTCCTTGGATTTCAAATTGGATTCTCTGGGGACCCACAGACAAAGGGGATTTTTGGATAAATAGCCTGGTTTTTAACTGGCTCAGGGCCTTCTTCCAGCCAATGGGCAGGACCCCTGCTCCACAGAGGGCCCCAGCCGAGGGAAGGGTTGGAAGGGCTGGACCTACTGAGGCCCTGTAAGACTGTGTGCTTGTTCTGAGCTGAAGCTGTGATGAACTTGAAACCACAAGGAAACCCCTTGGGTGGTGTGGGGGGGGGGGGTGAAGGACTACTCCTGCCAGAGCCCATATTAGGATTGGGGTGATCTCTGGTAAGCTTTTTAGCATGTGTGTAGGTTCTTCCATTGTTTTTACTAGGTGTTCGGTGTGGTGCTTTTACCTTAAGAATAAAAGAGGCTTGCTTAGAAAGGGCTATACGGTGAACACTGTTAACCATCTCTGAAGAGAAAGCAAGCACCTGTGCTTGGGCAGTCTGTCTCTGCTGCTGGGAATACCACAGTGAAGGCTGGGAACTGTGCAGCCTGGAAATACCCCAGCCAGAAGGGAGCGAGACGTGGGGTCTCCACCCAAGAAAGGGAGCTGGAATCCTGGTGCCCTTGCTGGGTCACTTAGGGAAAATACAGGGCCGTTGCCCTGAACTGTGACAAAGGGCTTTTCTGTACATCCAGGCCCGGTGTGCGAAGAGCCATCCTAGGAGCTGAGGTGTCCACCTGCTCTGATGTGTTGTGCTCTATTCATGTTGCCTTTTGAGGGTCTTCACCGGTCATTTCTCCAGCTAAATTCCAGAATAGACATGACTAGGGAAAAGAGGGTTGGTAACAGCCGGGGCTATTGCAGCAGAGAACTAACTGCCCATTCGCCTGGAATAAGCTCATTAGCTAAACACAAATTATCTGGCACAGTCCCAGTTAAACCTCTGCCACCTCCCTTCTCTGAAGAGGACCCTAATCCTAACTCTGTGGTGACGCCGCCTGGTCTGAGATCTTCATTCCACCTGCTCTGCCTCTGCTCCAGCATCCATGTGGTGGGGAGCCGGTGCTGACCAAGGGAAGAGGTTTTCATTGCAGACTGCAAGCTGTCACCGCCTCATTTAAAGACCAGTAATGGCCATATAGTTTGACAAGGCAGCACAGCAAAAACCACCCTTGGCAGCCCTTCCTGAAGGGGGCAGAAAGAGAAGGTGGTGCTACATAACCAGCCTCAATTGATCCCCTTTGCGCACTGCTCTGAATCCCACTGCCAACTTCCCCTCCTCCCTGTAGCACGGAGAGAAAAGGTGGGGGAAGGGGGAGGCTTTGTTGCAGGGGGTGGGAACATGTGTAACCTCATCTCCAATGAAACTCTGTTGTTCACTTTGATTTCAGCCTGAAATTAGGGGCAGTCCTGGCCTCCAAGTGAGCATGTGCAGGTATGGAGGGCAGTCGGGTTTCAGCCTTTCTGTAAGCGGTGAAGGTCTCTACTTCAGCAAATGCTTAAGGGGGACGGTCAAGTCTGTTCAGTAACTGGCAAAGGGGGCTTGTGTCTCAGGAACGGTGTGCGGTGGTTTGCAGTCTCTAATGCAGGGCGCTTTTTCTTTGGCAATCCATGGTGGTAGCAGGGAGAAGCCCTCAGACCCTAGGGGCACTGTCTGCACATTGGTGTTTGGGGCAGGAATTACGCATTCTCCCCTTTGCCCTAGTATTGATGCTCTCTTCTTTCCTTGTAGGAAAGCTGAGGCCAGTCCCTGTGTGATGGACACACGCACCTGGGGAACTGCTCCAGACCCAATGAGCTCATGGTGTGAAGGAGAATTCCTGCGTTTCAAGAGCTGTGAAAACGGAAAGAGACTCTCTCCTCCTCCCCCGCATCTCTCCCATTGGATTGACAGTGCACGCTACTGTGCCCTGTCACACATTCAGGAGAGAGGAGGACTCTGTGGGATCCAAGAGCCAAAGGTGAAGACAGTTCCCTCCAGGCTCCTGGGCAGAGGCAGAAGCTCTTGGAAGCATGGACACAAGTTGCTCCACTGCAGATGTGAAACCAGGTTGTCAGGTGCCGGTTCTCCTTCTCCCATCTCTGAACCAAGACTCCTGTAGAAATAAAGCCCCACCCAGAGACTCGGGTCACCACATAGGGGCACCAAGCTTGGCCGTGCACAGTACAGACCCCATTGCTGGCAATGGATGCCCCTGGAGCTGGATTCTGGTGGAACTGAGCCCAGGGGACTTTACCTGCCTACCTGTGGCACTTATGCATGTACACTTTTATTTGCCATATGGAGGTTTTTAATGGATTTGAAGGGAGAGTAGAGCTGCCAGGGGCCTCTCCCATCTCACTGCCCCTGGCTTTGTTTTTAAATGAATAAAGAGTATCACCAAGCTGTTGGTTTAAAACCTACCAACCAACCAACCAACCGTGTCTGTGCTTTCCTTGGTGCAATGACCAGGGCTGCGTCTGTTTGGATCTATTCATGGTGCCAGAGTGAGGGCTGCGGAAGGGAAGATCACAGACTTTGATGCCACCATCTTCATCGCTTCATACATAGCTGGGGTAAAGCTTGTGTAGGTGTCATCTGGTCGAGGACAACCTAAACAGGAGGTAATTTACTGCAGGGACGTCCTCATTGGCCCTGGTTCAAACTTCCTGCTGACATACTTGCACACATGCTATTTCATTGACACCCCCCCAAAGGGAGGGGAAGGGTGAATTTCAGAGGTAAGGGTGTGTGCTTCTCACTCCTGGATTTAAACAGCATTTAGGGATCCAGAGGCCATAATTTGCTGTGCTAAAGCTCACAATCCATTCACTTTGAAGCAGTCTTCCAATGATTTTTACCTCTGCAAATTGCAGAGGGGACTGTCCTCTTCACCCACTTTCCCTAAAAATACAAGCAGTACCATCTTCTGAACCCACGTTGCCGTTTCTCAGGCAGTCCTCCCCCTCCACCACTCATCTCCTTAGTCGATTATAGCTGGGGAGGGTGGGGATAGCCGCACAGGAAAGCAAGTTTGCTGGTCATTAGGGTAAATGTTGAGGCCGAAATGTTTTAGCCCTTCCCTGTTGTTTGTCCCTTGGCAGAACTTACCCAAGGAGCAGGCACTCTGCCATGACGGGTCCTGCAACCGCTGCATATAAAAGCAGCAACCAGCCACCACTAAAACCAGCTGAACTGTCTGCCTCAAACCAAGGATTCCTCAAAGCCAGCCAGAGTTCCTTGGATCCAACTCTTCCCACTCTAGAGGCAAATGAAGCTCTTAAGTGACTTTCATACCGGTATCCATCTGGCAGGAGAGGGGTACAGAGGTTAAGGTTAGAGCTGAGAAAAGCAACTACTGACTTTTAAGTGGTGTTTTCCTTGTAGCTAGGACCCAGGCTCCCAGCTATCTCGCAGATATAACTTGGTACTGCTCTGCAGGAAGCTGTAACAAGCTGGGGCAGCCAGGTGGTAACAATAGTGGCGCTATCTCGCTTGCCAAAGCCCAAGGGGGTCTTAACACTGGGCTTAGAAAAGTGAATCAATCCTTTCCCACCTCCTTTCCAGGATCAGTCTGTCTCCCTGAGCCTACTCCTGCCGAAACACGTGCCAAATTCTCCCAGATGGGACCAGGGCATCTATTTATTTTGACGCTTGCATAGTCCAGCAAAGACGAGAATCCTGCTCCCATTGAAAGCAAGATCAGGCCCCACTGTGTGTGAACACTGGAGCCAGAACCCTTTCTTACCGTCCCTTTGCTTCTCACCACTACCCCCACCCCCAGGGTGCATGCAGTACTTGACATACAGGGCTGTGCAAAAGGCACCTGTTAATGTGCCAGTGGAGTAAGGCTGCCGCTGAGCAGCGATCGAACATTTAAAAAAGCTTCAAATAAAGCTAATTGTAAAGCGATTTAAAAACCTCCTTCTCTCTTTCTAAACAGATCAGTGTGTTCGTTCACGGACGTGTCAGAAATATTTATATCCTCTCTTACAGTATCCGACTGAAAAGAAACAAGCAACAAACTTTGGTTAATAGAGTGAAGTGTGAATGTTGTCTAACGTTGTGGGGTGTGTGTGCGCGCGGTGGATGGAGTTCAAGCTGTTGTTTAGAGCAGCTGCCCAAATACACCCAACAGGGTGTGCTGGCCTGCGTTACAGCGGCCAGGCTGCATTTGTCAATCTTCCCCGTCTTAGAAAGCCTTGATTCCACCTTGGCTCTTTCTAAACTTGTTCTTGTGCCGTGGAGTCGATTTAAAACCTCTCGCCTTTTGTAAGATTCGATGTTTTTATGTATTTTAATAAAAAGATCCTGTTTTGTAACAAAACTTATTTTAAATAAATTGTATAAAGCAACTGCTTTCATGCTAGTTAATGATCTCTCTCCCGCTGGCTGCTGCAACAGCTTAAAATTCTTTCCGTTCCCATTTTACGGCCATTTGCAAAATGTGTTGCTTTGATCAGTCTTTCTATGCTTTATCCTAAAGTGCCTATTTAATCTCTCTTTTTGCTGCTGTTTATTACAATCTGAGGTGCAGCTTTGGCTTCTGCAAGCCGCTGCCTGAGAAACATACAAAAACTTGGGTGCTTTTACCATCACAGACCTTAAACTTGTCATTTTTGGCACAGGGTGGAATTATTCTCTTTTCTATTTAGCGGTGGGTGGGAGGGAGAGAGGCCACAGCTGACAGGGCACTGTAGGGATGGTTCCTGGCAGGGACTCGATCCTAGCTTGTTGCCTCCTCGGAGCTAGTGCAGTTGGCCTGAAAAGGATTACATGCCTGCTCGCTGCAGCGAGTCAGAAAATGAAGGGAGAATGTGGATCTCCCATTTCTAACAGAACCTTAATCAGCATGTATCATCCTCCTGCCAATTTGCACTCCTGGGGCAATTCTGCACCACTGCACATGCGCAGAATTTATGTCCCCCACAGCTTTCTTTGCTTCCCTGCAGAAAAATGACTTTCTGATGGGGAAGCAAAGGGAAGCCCCAAGAGCGGTCATGTTTTGGGTGTCCAGGGCAGCCAGCAGAGAGGTGAATCACTGTGGGGCAGGAGGCAGGACTGGCGAAGACCCGGCTGGTGGCTCCTACCCTGGGCTGGGGAGGATGGGACTTCCTCTTCCCCTGCACAGCATCCAGGGCCAGGGCAGACTCACCCCCAGTTTCTCCCCCAAATGCAGGAAGCTCTGCAAACACCCCCTGCTTCCTGCACCCATTGCTCTTCAGCTGCATGGGGAGGGATCCCTGTACAGGGAGCTGCCCCCCCCCATCTGCCCAACACTCATGCATCCAGACCCCCTCATATCCAGACCCTCTGCACTCAGACCCCCCCCCATACACACACACACACCTGAACCCTCCTCCCCAAATGAGCCCCCTGGATCCCCACCCCACTGAGTCCCAACCAGCTGCACCTGGATCCCCACCGAGTCCCACTCCCCCAGCATCTGGGCTCCCCTCTGAGCCCCACCCACCCACCCCTCAGTCCTGTCAAGCTCTATCCCCCCATACCCAGACCCTGCCCCACTGCCCCCCAACCACCTTTGCCTGGACTCCCTTGCAGAGTTCCATTACTGCTGCACCCAGGAAACACTCCCCTTCCCCCAAAGCCCCTGCACCAGGATCCACCACTGAGCTACCCACACCCACGCTGCCCACACCCACACTGCCCCCCACAGAACCCTCTCAACCCACACCTGCATCCCCCCACACTAAGCCCCTCCACACTTGCATCCTGCCTTGCCCACTTAGTGGACAGGGCCCTGGGGTAGGCCCAGTCCTTGTGCTGTCAGGGTTGGGTGCAGCCTCACCACTGAGTTCATATCCTAGGGGAGGGGGAAAAGCTTCACAGTGATCTCCCACCTGGATGCAGCCAGTGGCCTGTGTTCCCCACTGCCATGCTAGAGTCTCCATATTTATTGGACAAAAAAGATGTGCAGAATTTTTATTTTTTTGGCACAACATGCCCTCAGGAGTAAATTAGGACAAGGAGAGGGTTACAGCTTCAAGCTGGCTTCCGTGCACAAGCCTGTAAGTGGGGAGGAAACTGAAGGGCAGCACTTCTTGATGCACGTATAGAGTCATGTTGGATGCAGGGACAGGAAAAGACTTGCAGGAGGTGGATGGAAAGAATGGCATTGCAGTTGCCTAGATTAGCTGCTGTGTGGGGAAGGAGGAGTTGGGCTAAGCCATAGCGTCTCCAGCGCCTTAACTAAGGTTGTTTAGTTTGTGAGAGATTCAGTGTTTGGCAATAGTCAGCCCCTTTCCTCGGCTAACACTCAGTCCAACTCCATACAAATCAGGAACACAGGTGAGTCAGGTAAGAACAGTCGTGTACCACTTCCAGTACAGAGCAAACACAATAACTCCGGCTCCACATTACTCTGCTCTCCTGTGCCTCAGAAGTTCCTGACTTGAGTCCGCTCAGCCTCGTGCCTATGCTCTACAAAAGTCTCCCTCCCCGACATACCCAATGAAGAACTCCCCACCTGGAAGAGTAAAAGGACCAATCAACACAGGGCAAGAGCACCCCCTGGCTGCCCCTCATCCACCAAATAACCAGCTGCAGTTTTGCTAGACAGCAGCCCTGGAGTTAGCTGATCTCCTACCAGACCAGAACTGCGGGCAAGTGAGGAACTCTAGGTGCACAGGAATCACGTAAAAAGGGACTCTGCTACCAACACCAGTTTCATTCTTTCCTCTTGTAAGAAAACAGCACAGCACTCTGACGGCACCAGAAACCAGTGAGCACAGCCAGCCCCAACTTCACATTCTGCCACCGCCGAGCAGTACCACACTGTAATTAAAATGCACCGCTACAGTGGTGGGATGAAGAGTGGCCTCGTTAAGGTGACGCTAGCTTGCCTATTATATACCTACATTTGACCCAAACACACCTTTGAACTTTACCAAAATCAGATCCATCTACCTGAAATTTCACACCAGATCTTAACACGGACAGCAAAATTTGTATGGACAATGCGGGCTCAGTCAGACAAGGCATTTAAGGGAGAGGGGGCAGGGTTTTCTTCAGACAAATTCCCTTCAATGTAGTTTGGCTCATCCTAGCGCCAAGCCAGCTTGACCAGTAGACGATGCGCTTCTATTGTTCTGGTGGTCCTGTTGAGGAGTGGTGCTTGGTCGAGTTGGGTGGGGAATTAACTATGTTTGTCACACACAAGACTTTATAAAGGAATAGAAACTTTACAAAGCCTACAGGGCGTGCTGTAGACATCACATAGGCTGCATGGTCCAGAAGCAGGTGGCCAGGAATGGTAAGGGAGAAAGTAGTAGAGAGTAGATTCCCTACATTTATTCTTTGCTCTCCCCCTCACTTCTGGAGTTCACATGACGGCTGAACTGAAACTAGGGAGTGGGGTGCTGGAGACAGCAGCAGATTCAGATTTAACCTGAAATGAATTTCATTTACCAGACACACTATTATTTATTTCACCTGTTTATAGGGAAACACTTGCAACACCCCTAGAGCTGGTGGACAAATCGTTAATCAGCAGCCTACAAACGAACAGCTCCAAGAGACAGCCTGATGGAGAGAGAGACAAACTCCAAGACCAACCACGATGGATCAGTTCCTAGACTACTAACTGATCGCAGAAGCTGAAAGGATACAGCATGGGCAAACAACAAAGGAGGCACCCCAAGGAGCCAATGATAGGCTAAAACCAAGGGGCGTTCCCGCATGTCAGAAAGCTAGTCCTTGGCCAGGATATTTATTTTAAGCAGCAGACTAAACCTCTATGCACTTAACCATGAAGAACATCTGCTACCACAGTCTGAGGCATGAGCCACCATGCTTAGAAGTGGAGCCAGGACTTTTCCACTGAACCCACCAAGCACCTACTTACTGCATCTCAGCGAGAGTCACAAACTCAACCAAGCAACTGGGCATTTGCTCCATGCTGCTCTGAAGCAATCCCAGCAGAGGTTAATTCCTTTAGGCTGGCAGAGCTCTCCAAAGAATTATGGAAAGCAACTGATGAGTGGTCTCAGGGTGCAAATCACTTAGCCTGAGAAGGCTGCACCCAACCCCTAGAACCACATTGTCTGTCTCTTCACAGCTGAAGAGGCCAGTGTTAGAAGTTTAACATATAATTGTGTTTACAGAGCTCCGCTGTATTTACCAAAAAAGGAGAAGCTCTGATTCAACTGTTCTCCCCACCACATGCACTAGGAGAGAAACCACCTTTCCCTCTCTGTTCAGCTGCTCCATGCGGACACACACACAGCTGCAGAATGACTATTTGCATTACTGGGTGTTTTGTGAAAGACAAATAGTCTGGTAGAGAGAAAAACAACCAATTGCGCCATTTCTGATGCAGAAACCGCTGATGCTGAGAAAGGCAGTTTGCCTCCAGCTCAAGTTGTTATTTTCAGAACATTTCCTCCATCCTTCACCAAGTACCCTGGCCTTTTTCAGATGTTTAGATGATAAACCTGCAGCTTTTGGCCTTCTGGCACAGTTGCACCCGAGCTACAGAGAGTGCCAGGGTAATCCTCACCCAAGCATGGATCATTGCTTACTTACAAAGTTGGCACAGGATAAGAAGCTCTCTGTCTAGTGAGTATTGGGCAAGCCTTACCTGCATGCCACTCTGCCTTGGGCGCGCTGAAGTGTGTGCAGGATTACCCAATTCTTCTCCCTTCTGTCCTCGTTTCTCAATTACCCCCGTTTCTAACTTGAGTGATGCAGCTGTCTGAGCATTTTTCATTTCAACAAAACCCAGACATGGGTGTAGCTCCATAAAACAGCCTGGATTAGGGCACAAAGCAGCAGTGAACAGCAACCACAAAGGGAGGCTGACAGCCGGTGGTTCACAAGTCCCTTCACTACTCTCAGAAACGTTAGGACAGATTTCACCCTCAGCCCTGCTCTGCTTTTCCTCGGGTGTCTTGATCTGATTTCCACAGCCACCACCATAGCAGGAAGGGTCTTGCTCTATGGCTACAGAGGTTGAGCCTCCACTGACACCTCTCTCCACATTGCTATTTCACACCGAGGCGTTGGAGAACCGCTCAGACCACTCTTGTGTGGCCCAGTAAATGCACAAGACAGACCAGAGGGGGGTGAATTGAAGATCGCATTGTTGACAGGTGTGGATCAAAGAATTTTCATGGCCATAAACCCTTAGAGCGCTTTTATGGCTAGAGAACCTCTCTACCCGTGACCATGACGGAGCAGGTTTCACCACGCAGCAAGCAAGCAGGATGCCGGTTGATAGGTAACTTTTAAAAGAGTGTGTGTGGAGGCCATGCTTAAGGAAGCAGGGAATTGAACCACTGGCTCCAGGCAGTGGCTGTGCAAGCTTCCCACACAGCACTCTGCACTGCACAGCCATCCTGAATGACAAACCCCTGCTGCTCCTTCAGAACCATCCTACAGGATTAGAGCCTCAAGTCATGTCCTCTGCTCCTTGTTACATGCAGCCTTTGCTCCTGGTCTGAGCCCGGGGTCCTCTTCACTCCCTCGTTCTGTGCTTTCTTCCAGACTGCTCATACACTTGGATCCGCCTCTGTCAACCAAGCCCTTCGTTTTGCCCTAGAGCGCACCACTAGTGCCTGCAACGGCCATGCTTTACTCACCCATGGAGTCCCACTGACTGGACTGTCGGCAGCCCTGGGTCATTAGGCTCAATTCTTCAGGGCAGGTACCTGTTAAGTGTCCAAGCACAGCTCACCCACTGTGCACGGCTGTAGACACGTCAGCACCGCACACTGAACACGTTACCTCCACCAAAAGGTAGAGTTATGGCCCTCCTCAGGCTGAGCGGCAACCGGGGAAGACTGAGAATAAAACACGGATGGGTTTCCCTTTTGTTCCCGGCCCTTACATTGTCAAGACGCAGTGCTGGAAAGGCTTGGGTTACTTGATGCTGGTTCCACTGCATTTAGCTTGGGCAGTGAGCGCGTTAGCCAGGTTTGGGTTTTGGTTCTTGTACATCATACACCTGCTGCGTCTCCTGCCTGCAACCCAAGGGAGTAATTCAGACCAAGTTCCTTATCAAAACCCTAAAGCTGGGACCTTAACTGTGTCACAGGAAAAGGAGGAGATCCACGTCAGACATGGGAACTGGTCCATTCAAGGACAAGCTGTGAATGGAGATTTCTTTTAAAGCTTCTAGGATGGAATAAGACAGTAGAGTGAAGATGTCCCGTACAATGGGAACTAGGCGCTTGCTGGTGCCCTCTCCAACTTCAGGGGCCGCGCCTTGGCCGTGACATGCAAACTGACACTGGTCAGCAGCACCGGACTGCGGGAGACGAGACCGCAGTGTGGTTCCCATTGTAAACATTAGTAAGCTGAGTCCTCCTTTCACCACAACGTCCCCAGCAGGACAGAGGGCAGGGCAGGGCTTTGGGTGTTTAGAGACTCAAACGTTTCACACGATTTTCCAAATAAGTTACAAATCTTTTAATAAAATTCATTATAAGTTAGTTTCCTGAACAGCAGGCTCCAGTGTATGAAGGGTGGGGAGGGAGCCCTCCGCACAGGAGCCTCCTTCCCTACAGGAAAGAAGCAAGAATGGACAAAGGTTCTGACAGTCATTTATTGAAAAATCTCTAAGAGTCCAACGGGTGTAGCAAGAGGTTGGTCTGTGTCCATTTGCCTCTGACCCGCCCGCACACTCCCAGCTCAAAACCCTCCCCAAAGGCAAACACACAGGGCAAGTCCTGGCTAAGTCCCATTTACAAACGGATCATGTAGGCCCCATCCCCACCTACTCCTAGTTAGTTTTTAACATAACTAAAGCTACACAGTCCAGAGCCACTAACGGGGATCTTAAGAACCCCCCTTAAGACAGCCTCCACTGGAAACAGGGCCTTGAGACTTCAGGTGTGACACCAGCAGGACTAGTGCTGAGAGATGTCCTGGCTCAAATCCTCTGAAACAATTCAACAAGGAAGGGGCCGGTCCCAGATGCCAGTAGAAAAGCACTAGCCATGTCCATGCCCTAGGAAAGGGGCACTCTGCCCAGAGCCAGCTCTTCTGCAGTGCTGCACTGGCAATACCCAAGCAGATGGAAGCTCCTGGAAAAGGGATTCCATCGCTCATCTCACTGCGAAGGGAAAACAGGGCAGGCCTCCAGTTCCAGACTCAAGTGTTCCAGCTGGTCTGATCCACAGCCTCTCCGTGGCTGGAGTAGCCAGGTAACAAGTGTGCTGGCGAGGAGCATGGGAGCGGGAGAAGGCAGATTCCAAGCCCCACCCCAGGGAGAAGGTCTAGCAGAGAAGGAGCTGGGTAAAAGTTCTATGGAGAGCTGAACTTCAGTTAGCTCCACATCAGAACCGTAGAAAGGTGTGAGCTCTGCTGCAGTGTCCTCGTCCAGCCAGGCCCCTCCCACATGTAGGCCAGACACCTCCAATCAGGTTTTCAATCCAGCTCCTAAGGCACCAGAGGTGGGGCAGGCAGCCGGCTAGCCAGTGGGGACTTCAGTTCCCTGCTGTGCTCTGGGGAACAGGGATGGACACGGAGTGAGACAGATGGAACTAAGTGAACCTGTGTGTTTGCGTGTGTGGAGGAGGAGGCAGCTGTCATTCAAAGACAGCCATGAGGAGGTGAAGCTCACGGAAGGCACTGCCATGGCGGCCACTCAGTCCAGACTTGTTCTTTATGATATTGCTGATATTCTTCAGCTGCTTGTAACACAGTTTGCACTTATGGAGCCTGCAAAGGAAGAAGATGGACAGGGCATGAATCCATGGCAAGCACTCATTGGGGTTCCTGTGGATATGTGATGGGGAGGAGGAGGAACGCCTGCCTCTCTGAGGCTAGAAGAGACAAATATCAATGGGTTTGTGTGGGTAGATGTTTGGATGCTATGAGCCAAGAGCTCTTTTTCGGCTTGTTCCCCCCCCCCAAGGGAGCCGGTCTGCGATGTATGGAGATGCCATTTCTACAGAGCCGCTTTTCAAAGAAAAACTGCACTTTAAATGAGGAATGCTACAAACCCAATTTCAGGCTGAAGCCAGTTGTGCGCTGGAATACAGCCTTAAAGGACAGTGGCTGTTTGGTATTCTACAGACGCTCCCGGAGTAGCGGGACACTGTGCATGTTGGGGGAAGAAAGTAGTAGCCCAAGTGCCTGAATTTGCTTCTCAGGCATGGTCCGTCACCCCCTAACACCAGGTGCTACACATACAGTGTTGCAGGCGGAGGGGGAGGAATACCCTGCATAGCTTTGCAGCAACCCCTCTAACTCTATGAGCAAGACTGATGGGGCTGGGAGGGAGTCCATCCAGCCCCTAACCGCCCAAAGGAAAAATCAGCATGATGCCATGACATCAGGAAAGGGCTTGTATGGCAGGAGGAGGTGTGGCGGCGCCTAGGGCGACTTACCTCTCTTCTCTTGTGATGTCCACCCCAACAGACGGCGGCGCAGCAAGAATGTCGGTGATCAGTGGCAGGAATCTCTGGAGAATCAGCTTTAAGGAGGTGCAGCCAGTCTGTACGTAACTGACACACAGACATAGAGGGTCAGATGTCACTTGACTTTCACTCCCATATTTACCCACCTGGCTGAACGTGTCCTACAGCTCACTCACCAACTTAGTGACCTGAGGCTGGTGTCCTCAGCAAACCTCCCCAGCCTGTACGAAAGAGCCCCCTGGGGAAGAAGGCTCATAAGAGGGAAGGAGGAAGGAAAGCAACAGCTAGGCCTAAATAGCAGACAAATGATGAAGCAAACTATGCCCACACCCTCAGAGACACTGACATTTGACCCCTGCTCAGCAACCTTCTGTCCAAGCACAGAAACGTTCTGCCTCGGGACTCAATCTCCATTAAACTCACTAATACTCATGGCTGAAGAGTAAAAGCCGGAAGTCGTTCCTTGAGGGACATCCTGCATTTCTTTACTGTGCATCTACGAAGTACACAGGATCTTCAAAATGACTCAGAGGCTGCCTCATGACCGGTTCCCGTGTCCAGGTCCACAGTATCTGGAGCACCTCGCTGTCTTGGTTCCCCTCCTACCTATCCAAGTGCTCCTGTTCTGTGACTAAACATTTCAACCTGTGTCCTACACGCTCAACTCCAATTCATTCCTTCGACCATCTCCTCTCCCAACCGTGGTTATAAATTCCAGGTGGAGTATTCAAAAAATCTTTGGCCCCTTCATTGTTTGAAGCCCAACTATTCTGCCTCAACCTCATCCCTGTCTCTGCCATAGCTACCTTCAATTCAAAAATATCTAGAACAATCTGCTGCTCTCAATGTCCCTCTTGTAGTGAGTAACAACTCCCACCCCAAGCAAACCCTATCCCCCAAGTTTCTTGGTTTCCCTGTGCTCCTCCTGACCTTTGGCCACTGCACCCTTCTCTTCCAGATGCTGTATCTATGCAGAACTGTATCCTACATGGTTTTCTGGTATTTTCTTTACTGATCCACTATGTAATACCCGGTGAAACTCATCTAAGAAAGCTACTATCCACCTGCTTGTCCTCCAAGGAGGTAGCTTCCTGGACACCTCACCTTTCATATTTGCTTTGAAGGAGCTTCTCTATCTGAGGCAGGATTATAGTACACAGATCCAGTTTCCAAAGAGACCTGGAAAGAAAAGAACACACTCCAAGAGAACTGGAGACAAGCCTCAGGGGATTTGCTGATTCAACACAAGTAATGCATTCAGACCTAAAAACTCAGCCTGTTCAGCTTGCGCTTTGCTGACTGAGTTCACTCACTCCACCTTGTGACGGAAAGTGGCATAATAGCAGCTCTGGTCATTTCTGGTTGGATTCCTGAAGGACTGGCTCACGTTTTTCTACAAGACATTCATTTTCCTGAGGAAACCTTAACTGCTAACAATTAAGGCACTGCAAGAACCAATGCAAAGACCTGAGCACTAGCGTTGCAGGCTCAAAGAGGTGACTAAAATGAATTTGCTCTTACACTGGTGTGGTACAGACATGCCATATGCCCAACATAGGAGATGAGTGGATGTTAGGATACGTCTAGTCAAGATCAGATAAAGCAACCATAGAACGTAGAAGGTACCTACTGGGCATTACACAGATGCAATAGCTCCAAAGTACTCACGCCTTCTGGTTGACAATGTTCAGTAGGTCCACTATAACAGAGAGATCATTGATAGCCACAGCAGAGTCCACAGATGTCTGAGACAAGGGGAGAGGAGGTAGAGAAAAGTTACTGTGAGGCTTACACTAACAGACCCCATGTAATCATTATGAGAATCACTTTCTAAATACCAGGCACAGGGACATGGTAATAGAGTAGAGAAGTGCATCCTGCCATTAGCCATCCTAACACTTTTAGCAACACACCCACTGATTCACACAAGGTCCCTATGTAGGAAACAGAGAAGCTCACAGCTACTCTAGTTCCAGTCTCAGCCACGCTACAGTTCATTCCGCATTTCTTTTGAATCCTATAAAAAGAATCAAACAGCACACCAAGGTGCAACGGTAGGAACCGATGCTTGGATATCTCATCTTCCTATAATTGGGGGTTCAGAGCCAGTTCTGCACAAGCTGAGATGTCCAATTGCTCTCCTACCTCCACCCCACAAAGTAAATCTGACCTGTCCCTAAACTCCAGTAAATCCCACTTCCTTGCCTTGATGTCACCAGTGCTCCACACCGCTCGCACCGTGTCCAAGTTCTTGTGGCGGCTGGTGAGCACCACACACATAGTCTCATGGCCCTTACGGATCTGCGACATGGCTTCCTCATCCACTATCTCGCATTGGCTTTGGTTTTTCACAGCCTGTAGGTACAGAGAGAGAGAAAACACCAACTGATTGGTGACAACATAACAAGATGCTGTGGTCTGAGACTGTGGGAAGTGGGTAAAGAGGAGACCTTCTTAGGTCTAATCCTGCTTCCCTTGGCAGTAGGAATATGGGCTATATGAGAATGAATCTCAGTGTAACGGAGTCTGACCTTTCTGGCAGCATAAGGACATGGTAAAGAATTCATATTCTCCAAGTCTGGACTTTTGTTCTCAGCAAGTTTTAAGCACAAACTGAACACAGCTAGTAAAAACTAGACCTGGGAGAGAAATGGGAGTCTTTCTAGTGGAATTTTTCACAAGAAAACAGTCTTTATTGAAAATTTTCAGCTGGAAAACATTGATTTCCCATACGAAAGTCCAAAATGAACATTTTTAAATAAAATTTTTTATTCTGTTTCATATTCAAATATTTCAGTTTGTTTCTTTCAAACAGGAAAATGTTTGTTTTAATTTTCAACGTGTTTGCCTCACCCTCTCCCCACATTGGAAAAAAAGGAAGAGAGAGTGTGGTAAA
Organism: Trachemys scripta elegans; assembly: GCF_013100865.1. Taxonomy (NCBI): domain Eukaryota; kingdom Metazoa; phylum Chordata; order Testudines; family Emydidae; genus Trachemys; species Trachemys scripta. Next base: position 41,834,359 of record NC_048310.1, on the reverse strand, counting down.
CCTATCTTTCATGCCTTTTTACTAATTAACAGTGGGTGGGTTCCCCCTTCACCCTTTTGACTGTTACCCACCTCACAAGCCTTAGAAAACAGTTACAAAATGCTGGAAAGGCAACAACAACAACAAAATCTCCACAAATTTTTGCTGTTAAAAAGTTTGTTTTCAGACAAACCCCATTTCCAATAAAAAAAAATTCCAATCACAAAATATTCAACCAACCCGAGTTAAAAAAAACAAAAACCGCTCTGTGGATTTCATTAGGGGCTTAACTAGACTTCTGTCCGAGCCAAGCTGGAAGGTCCCTTCCACCTGACCGTGTTCCTAGCTTGGTATCAGAAGAGCGCCTCGGCTTGCTCTGAAGTGGAGAGGGAAGGACTTTTCCCTCAGGAAATTCGAGGCGCAATCCCAGATTTGGGAGACAAAGGTGAAAGTGAAATAATTAAGAGACAAACGGATTTAGATCATTTAGAGACACTTGCTGGAATGCCTATAAAAAAGCTGACAGATGTTAGGCAGGTGGTGTGCTGGCTCACTGCCGCCATGCTGACCCGTATTGTCTCATGCACTCCCACGTCTCAGGAGCCATCCATTGTCACGTGTCTCCGATTTGGACTGTGAGCTCTTTGGGGCAGGGACTTTTTTGTTCTGTGTTTGTACAGCAGCTAACACCATGGGGTCCTGGGTAATCACAACCAACCAACCGCTTGTCAGTAATGAGGGGTGGGAGGGTCCCTTGACTGATAAGGCGTGAGCAGGGGGAGGGCGAGACCTGTGGTGTCCCTCTGAGGCCTCATTCAATGATCTGAAACACACTCCCATGGAGCAGTGATTATTTTTCAGTATGAAGAGCCCTATTGCAGAGGTGCCCCACATCCCAACTCAGTCTCACAGGGTTTGTCCCCTCTGTGTTCTTTTTTAGTGGTCTAAGCCAAGGCTGAACATAAGCAAATCCTGCAGAATGTGTGGTCAGAGATGGCACCAATGCTGTACTGCCTCACAACCAATCCAGGCCTACGGCACTGCTATCCCTTGCTCCCAAACCACCTGCTTAAAAACAAGCTAGTTACTTACTGGCAGAAAATCAGAGGCCTTCAGCCCGATGGGTGCATTCCTGGCTGCAAGAATCACTGATGGCTCTGCTCTGGTCACAGGGGTTGAGGAGGCTATTGGTGGCCTCTGAACCAGGTCAGGCTGCAGGAGAAAGTGAATAGAAGTTACAGCAGCAATGCTCTGCCCCAGGTCTCACACCCACTTCCTTCTGGAGCAATCTAAAGTTTGCTGGCATGGCTCAGAGACAGAGAGACTCTGAGGCATGTAGTGAGGCTTAATTAACGATTGTGAAGAGCATGGAGATACACTGAAAGGCGTTAGGGCTGCCTGAATGTGAATGGAGAGGCCCCATCCCGTGGGGCTCAATTAATCTTCAGATACAAAGAAGCCACGGTCTAAGAATCCTGTGAAATTTGACGGCTGTTTCTCTTCAGCGCACACTGGGGCTTTGAGGCATCAGAGACAAGACTAGAACTGTGGAAACAGAAGTAAAGTAGCAGAGTCAACATCTGCTTGTAAATGGATCTGCTCTGGCCTCCAGCGCTACACCTGGCCCTGCCCAGATCAGAGTTTTCCCCTTTACTGGTCTCCACTGATGTGCATTGGAGGAACTGGCATGATTAGCAACACGCCAGAATCTCCAGTGCTTGGAATTCACTGGGAATGGGGGTGTTGACAGATACCATGGCTCACGTGGTACGTACATTTTCTTGGTTTGGCAGTGGGGTCTGAATGTCCACAACTTGGCTGGGCTTTGCTGCTTCCTTTACGATGACAGGCTCTGGAGTGAGGGAGGGAAGGGGAAGAGGGACAAGTCACACTCTATCCCTTTCAGGAGAAGCGTTCAGCAGAGATTCTACATAATTCAAGTGTCCGCGTACAGGTCATGTGTCTCTCTGGACAAGGAGCATCCTGTTGAAACAGCCACCTGCCCCCCGATTCCCATCCCACCCTCACCCAGCATTCAGGTGGACAGTCCCAACTCACCATCCTCGGGAGGGGCTGGGAAGGGCTCACTCTTTCGTGGTGGAGTTCGAGCTACAAAAAGGGGAAAAAAATGAAAGCCAAGGCCACAAATTAGCACAGGCAGCCTTGGGACTGGTGTAACTCACAACAACTAAGCAGATAAGCCAGTCTGCAGTGTCAGTAACTGTCCTATCTCCTCTAGAGCTTAAATGTTGTTATTGTGGGGTTTCAGCTGAAGGTTTGCAGCCACTGTGGCTGAGAGGAGCAAAACAGACCAATATGTTCCCATAATTCAAAAAGGAGCGAAGTGCAGAGTCAGGCAACATGCTGACAAATGAATTAGATTAGTGAAGCAGAAAAATGTATAAAAAGATAAGAGATTATTAATTACACCAGTAAGGAAGTTAATATAACTACTACTACTACCTTAGACATCTGATATAATTTTAACCTGTTACTGGCCTTCTAAATGGTCATAGCTGGGCTTTGGAGTAGACACTTAACCTACCCACCTTAAATGGGAGCCCCTGGAAGCTATGGGGTTTGTGCGGTATGGTACCTACTGCCATAATTCTAAGTGAAAAGAGATCTCACAATCCAGGGGTCCGTCTTGAGCTGAACAGAAAGGCATCCCGCACAAGATGGAGCAGTCGGCTTCTGGGCCATACCTCTGTATTGCAAACGAGAGGCTGCAGTTTGCTTCCCCATATGCTAGTTAGACACAGCCTTTTAGTAAGTTGCCAACGTAGCCCTTGGTTCAGAGTCCCGTGTTAAAGAATTTTAAATAGAGTTTTCTGAACTCCGAATAGTCACAGGCAGTGCCAATTAGCCAAAGATCACTCCTTCCCCCTAGAGTTGATTAAGTCCGAAGCCCTCAAACCCTGACCTTGCTACCACCCGGAAAGCAGAACAGAGTCTGGGACTAACTGATGGAATTCTTGGGCTGGAAGATCTCCTTGTAATCCTCTGGATTCTGGATCTCAGCCTTTGATTCCTTCTCATCCCGGTCATCTTCACTGCTGGGACTGCGCCGCTCGCTCTCCGAGTTGTGCTTCACTCTGCCAATAAGAGCGACCCCGTCAGGAGCAGACTGGCAGGGTATGTTCGAGAGAAAGAGCACTAACTCCTCTGCTCCTTCCAATAAAGCATTTAGAACTGTGACGCACACCCCCATCGGATTCTTCCTTACCTCTGGGGCTTGCTACAGGTAGTCGATGGCCTGTCATAGATGCGTCGAAGGGAGGACCCTGTGAGGGTGGGCTGAGCCAGGGGCCTATCATCTTTGATTGGTCCATGAAGACCAGAACCAGACTTTGTGACTCTGCTGAGGTCCACAACGAACGAGGAGACTGTACTCTGAGAGACGGAAACCCCTATCTGCCGAGAGCAAGAGTAAGGCAACTTGTTAGGAGTCCAGCATAACGTTAGCCCCTCTAAGCTCAGGTCCCTTGGACTGGATTTAGGGTTTCTTCTCCTTTAAAGGAGTTACATAACTTGTTTTGAATGGCTTCTCTGTGGTGTTATCCCAAAACAGTGACCAGAAGGGCCTTTAGCAACTAGGAGTGTAAGCAAGGTATGGAAGAATCTACCAGGGAAAGTTACTGAGAATGTGTCACAGGGCATCAATTAACAGATCAGACACGGGTTAAAGCAAGCAGAAAAAGGGCACTATGTGTATATGCCAAACGGCTGCACTAGTGAAAAAGAGAAGCCGCTTGGCAGAGGGGCTAGTGAATGGGAGTGGAACTCAGGAAACCTAGGTCCAATCCATGGCTCAGCCAAGTACTTCACTGTGAGCCTTAGAGCTGGTCATGTCACCTCACCTTCTTATTCTCGCTCTACCTGTTGGATGGGATAGAAAGGCCACTACTCCTAAGTGTTTCTTCATGATGGTTGTCTGCATACAGTCATGCTCTTGGCACTGGGGCTCAAACCTTGCTAACTAGCACTCTCCATTGGGCCACATGCTCATGGTATCAAATATTCAATCTCCAGGGTGCAAAAGGGACTAGAGCCCCAACCACCCCCATTTGTTCCTCAGGAAGCCAGAGATACTTGGAGTGGGGTAAGAGGGAGCAGCATGTGGAACTACACAAGCAATGATCCGAGGAGAAAATGATGCTGCCCCACATGTATCCATCATTCTGGGATCTGCTGAGGAGCACGGTGCAAGCGTGAAGACTGACCATGGCCAACTATGAGCTGTGACAGTCGAACATGGCCAGTCTGTAGAAGTCAGAGGCCCAGTAAGCAGCCCAGAGAATTTTTTATTTGGTATTTCTGAGACTCTTCTCTCCAGTTCACGAAGGGGAACTCACCAGCTGGTTGTTGCAGATCGATAAGTCAGCCACTTTTCCCCAGGTCACCAAGACCACATCAAAGCAGCGCTCAGGCTCCCAGCCATACACACGCAGCGAATCCTGGTAGCCACTGTACAAGCAGCAGCCATCTGGGTTGAAAAGAACACACCTGGAAAAGAAAAGAGACCAAGATGTCTCCAAGACTTTACTAACTCATATAGTCTTTGAAGGACACCAGGGCTGAACATCTCACTTCACTAGAACACCGTGGACAAGTGCCATAAATGCCCTAGAGCTTCAACTTCAGCAGCATGAACTTTCCTTAGCAAAGTGTCCGGTTAGTGAGAACTCGGCCCTTTAACAAGACCAAACCCTCATGCTAGGTCGCTACCTAACACGCTATGGTAGAAGTATTACGTACCTGACAGGAGTGGCCTCTTCTTCAATGCAGCTCACCACTTGAAACTTCTCCAAGTCCCAGAATCTGACTGTCCTGTAAGCAGAAAGAATGAAAGGAAAGAATAACTGTACATCTCCTTGGAAGTCTGCTGTATTCTAGCAAGCCACCAACCCAGACCGTTGTAATAGCATGTGACAGCAATAAACTGCAATAGAAAATACTATGTGCTAATGATCGCAGTTTATTGCTAATGATGACCCCCCAACAGTAGGTAATGCTAGAGCAGAATTTGGATCCAGCCACTGATGCAAAGGGATATGCTTATTGGCTCCATAGCTATCTAGCACTGACCCAAAGCCATGGATGACTCAGTGGGGAAAGGCTGCCTGGTGTGGCTGCATTAGTGTGTGACTGAGAAGTCTAGCTCGTTGATTCCTAGAATGACAGAAGTTACTACTAGATTGTGGGAGAACGTGGTAGAATCTGCATGGCATCATACCACAGGTGCAATCTGCAGTGCAACCGTCCAGCTTCTCCAGTGGTGGGAATGTCACGCCCCCTACATGAATAGCAATGCTCCCAGGAGGGTGGAGACCAATACGGGAGCTGATGCATAAACTTCCTGCTTTTTCTTTCCTTGCATGTACCTGTCAGCGCTGCCGGAGGCCAAGAGGTATTCATTGGGATGAAACTCAACAACATTTACTGGGCCTGTATGTCCTGTAAACTCGAACATTATCTTCCCAGCTGCCAGATCCCACAGCTGGAAGAAGAAAAGAACAATCAGGCTCTAGAGAGGATTTGTCTACCCTGGATTGTTCTCCACTGAAAATCTGCTAGCCCACAAGCCTGCCTCTGGCAGGTAATGACCAGGACCATGAGGGTTATTTCCAGTTTTGTTTTTATTTGGAGATTTGTCAAAGAACCTCTATCACTGTTGGAGACTGGCAAGAAAATACAGTGGTGCTAGAGGAGGTTTCAGGAGCTAAAATAAGACGTTTTTTAAGGTATGATGTGTTATGCTATTCTACCTGCAGGGATAAACTTTTCACATCATCTGGTCTTCACTTATAAGTCTCCAGGGGGGGAAGGATAGCTCAGTGGTTTGAGCACAGGCCTACTAAACCCAGGGTTGTGAGTTCAATCCTTGAGGGGGCCACTTAGGGATCTGGGGCAAAAATCAGTACTTGGTCCTGTTAGTGAAGGCAGGGGGCTGGACTCGCTGACCTTTCAGGGTCCCATCCAGCTCTATGAGATAGGTATATCTCCATCTAGTATTTTTTTATTATAAACCCTGGGTGCAATGACTGACCAGCTCATTTGAACGGAGGTTGAAAATGAAGCCAGCTTCTTGCCCAGAGTCCTCCATACTACAGCAGAAGAAACTGAAGAGTTGCTGCTAGAACAGATACTTTGCTGAATTCTCTCTCTCTGCATTCGGCAAGTTGTGTCCCTGACAGCTCTTTGGAGAATGCACATGCTTAACCATCCAACTGGCTGAGCTTTCATTTTCAGCCTCAGGTTCAACTCACCTGGCAGTCAACGTACTCTCAACCTTTAGATGTAGGACACCGCCTTGTCTGTTGGACAGTAAGGAATTATATTTCACTTCGCCATATCTCACTTCTGGCTGTTTTGCACTGTTGGACAATTGTCCCTGCGTAGACACTTACCCTATGAAGCTAAGGGGCTCGCATCACTGCAAAGTGAGCTGGAGTGGGTGGGGGAGAGAACTGGTAACGCAAATTAAAGAACAGCAGTCGGCAGAAGAGAAGAATGAGGGGGGATTTGACAGCAGCCTTCAACTACCTGAAGGGGGGTTCCAAAGAGGATGGAGCTTGGCTGTTCTCAGTGGTGGCAGATGACAGAACAAGGAGCAATGGTCTCAAGTTGCAGTGGGGGAGGTCTAGGTTGGATATTAGGAAACACTATTTCACTAGGAGGGTGGTGAAGCACTGGAATGGGTTACCTAGGGAGGTGGTGGAATCTCCTTCCTTAGAGGTTTTTAAGGTCAGGCTTGACAAAGCCCTGGCTGGGATGATTTAGTTGGTGTTGGTCCTGCTTTGAACCAGATGACCTCCTGAGGTCTCTTCCAACCCTAATATTCTAGGATTCTATGAACAGTACCCCTGCCCTTCCACATGCCACAAAGAGTAACTGCTCTTGCCACGCTCTTGATAATGAATACCATACCTTTACAGTGTGATCATCTGAAGCGGACGCTAACCACTTCCCATCAGGACTAAATCGGAGACACCTCACTGCTTGCGTGTGACCCTAAAAAACACAACCACATACAGCTCGCAATGGCTTTGTGCCTTCATTGTGCCCTTGGCAGGAAATCCCAGCTTCCTCTTTCCATTTTATCCTGGGCTTGTAACAAAACAAAATCAAGTAACCATTATTACAGTTTGAAAGATTCCACAGTATGGTGACAAAGCTCACATGGAAGGTCCCTGTGTGACTTTATCTAATTAGAATATGACCATGCAAATCATTGTTGCTACCACTGTTATATAATTGCAACGAAGAATCTTATACAAAGTGTGACACATGGCCAGAAAGGATTAAGCATCCTGAAGGATAAAATGACCCAGATTCGACCTTTAGAGACATGTCAGAAAAGTATACCAATGGTAAGTAGGGCCATTCCATGATAGATAGGCTAGAACTTTGAAATACAAACCTATATTGTTAGACACCTGGAGGTGATACTAATTGTATGTGTGTACTTACATCTTGTCAGATGTTAGCCAGATAAACAAACAGTTCCTGTCTGTCACTATAGCTATTGATTCAGAGATCAAAAGGACATGTTAACATTTAAATGAACTATAAACATAGTGTGATAAATGAAGTGTGTGGGGCAGGGGGGGGGTAGCTGCCGTTTATGGACATCCAGCCAGCCAGCTGGCTACAAAATCCCTCTTGGTAGCTGTTCTCTACTTGCTTTACCTGTAAGAGTTAAAAAGTCTGACTGCATGCATAGGTAAAAGGAAGTGAGTGGGCACTTGACCAAAAGAGCCAATGGGAGGGTTAGAACTTTTTAAAATTGGGAAAAAAACATCCCGTGTCTGTCTGTTCTCCGGAGAAAGCAGAGATGGGGCTAAAGCTATGCTGTAAAAAGCTGTGAACAAGGTATGAAAAATCATGAGATCATACCTAGAACTACTCTGTTTGAAACCACAGATATGTAAGTAGATCAGGAAATGTCTAGAAAGTCACTATTAGGTTATTTCTTTTATTTCTGTAAGGCTTGTGGACTCCTCTGTGCTAACCCCCAAAAGCTTTTGTTTTGCTGGACCTCAAGAAAACCATTCTTGATGCTTAATTATGATATTTGCTCTTTTTAAATCTAGCAATAGCCTAAGTTACAGATGTATTTTCTTTCTTTTTGTTTTTTAATAAAATTTACCTTTTTAAAGAAAGGATTGGGTTTTTTGTGTCCTAAGAGATTTGTGCATATGTTGTTTCATTAGCTGGTGGCAACAGCTGATTTCCTTTGTTTTCTTTCTCAGCTATTCCCTGGAGGGGGAGTGAAAGGGCCTGAAGGTACCCCACAAGGAGGAATTCCCAAGTGCGCCTTCCTGGATTCAAAGAGGCTTTTTGCACTTGGGTGGTGGCAGCATCTACCCATCCAAGGTCAGAGAAAAGCTGTAACCTTGGGAGTTTAATACAAGCCTGGAGTGGCCAATATTAATTTTTAGAATCCTTGTGGGCCCCTAAACTTCTGCACTTGAACTGCCAGAGTGGGGAATCAGCCTTGACACACAGTAATATCATTGTATTCATCTCTCTTTGAAACGTATAGCAAATCATCTGCAAGTGGTGGAAAAACAGGCAACTGTCTTATGTTAATCTGTATAGCTAATTACCGGTGATGCTTAGGAAATAAGTCTAATTCAACGTATCCATGATTGCCTATTGTTTGCCTAAGAACTCCAAGCTGCCAAGGAAGACCTGGAACTGTATAACAATGTCCAGTCCTTTTTATCTCAGATCTGATTGATGCTTCATGCAGGGGAAGCTTAAGCCAAAAGGTTGATATCTCCAGTCCTAACCTAGATTCACCCTGAATATGAACATTGGAGTACAACCTCTGGACTAATTCTGAAAGAACTCTTTGCAACTAGGGGATTGGTCCTGCTTTGAGCAGGGGGTTAGACTAGATGACCTCCTGAGGTCCCTTCCAACCCTGATAGTCTATGAATTACAAAGCTCACCATCTCTACTATGAATCTGATCGTAGAACTGTACTCATGTCTGTATGTATACTGATCTTTTAACCAATACTCTCTCTTTTCTTTTTTAATAATTTTTAGTTTAGTTAAGAATTGGCTGTATGCATGTATTTGGGTAAGAGCTGGAATATTCAATAACCTGGGAGGTAATGTGTCCAATCCTTTGGGACTGGTAGAACTTTCTTATATGATTAATAAGATTTGCAGTAATGTTTGACTTGGGTGTCTGGGTGGAGGCCTAAGGCTGGGTGGCTTTAAGGGAACTGTGTTTTTGGATTCTGGGTAACCAGGGAGGTATTATTGAAGCTGTTTTGTGCTGGTTTGATAAATCGAAGTATTGGAATATCCACCAGCTCTGGGGATTGTTTGCCCCATTCTTTGCAGTTCACCCTAACCGAGTAACTCCAGTGTGGCTCCCTGGGACCCCGGTCACACCCTGCAGAACATGAAAAATTCAACAGTCTCCAGCACAAGGGCAATGCATCAGTTTACTGTGAATAAGAATGCATCACCCCACTGCACACTCACTCATGGGATGCTCTTGTAAGCACCACTGACACCGACAGCACATAGTACATTTACTCTTATACGAACCACTTCTTGCAGCTTCTCTATTCAATCAGGCTCTGTACAAGTGGTCAGGCCATTTATTATCATTGCATGGACTTCACCAGTCACATCAGTCCAAGTTCCAATACCAAGGGATTAATAAATTAATTCTAGGTGATCTCATCTTGATTCCTGCATAAATCAGAGAGAATCTCCTCTCCCCCTCCCCCAAATGATAGTGAAGCAACCCTTACCTTGTACCTGAAGACACAGCCTTTTCTTCTTACATCCCAGAGCTACAGGGAAGAGAAACAAAAAACATGCTTAGAACGACAGTTATGAAGGTCCCTGAAAGTCATAACAGAATGACAGGTCTCCCTATGACTATAATCACTGTAGAATGACTATGGGACAGGTACCCAGCAGCTAAAGAGACTGCTAAAATACAAGCCCATGCAAGGTATATTTCTTTAGCCCTCCCTCCCCCTGCCCAGGTAGGAATGGCATAGAGTCAAGTTGCAACTTTAAGTGTTCAGTGAGAGAGACTGCTGGCAAGACATTTCATACCATGAAAGCTAAATGCTTACGGCCAAATGCAGACCTGCTATAGGCAAGTGTAGCTCCACTGATTTCAATGTAATCACACTTGCTTACACCAGATTTAATTTGGCATCTAACACCAAGAGGCTTGCGAAATAAACCATAAACCCTAAGAGATGAACCAGACTCCTATTATTAGGATAAATTTCAGCTATAAGAATACAAGCGGAAATTTCACAAGCATCTATGAACACACCTCTTTATACACATGCAACTGATACTTTACAAACCTCCAACATGACAATCTTTTTTGCTGCCAAAACAATCATGGCACTCCGACACATATGCACAGGGGATAAAGAGGGTACTTCCAGAAAAGACTGGCCTTACCTTGATGTTAGTGTCCAGGGACCCTGAAGCTACAAAGCTTCCAAAAGGATGGAAATCAAGGCTGCAGATATTTGCTTTGTGGCCCATTAACGTACGAAGAACTGGAAAGAGATAAGGAGCGCAGAGAGGGAGGAAAAACCCCATTAGTCAGCGCTAATTTTCCCACAGACAATCCAGAAGTCCAACCATTCTGCCTCCTACCATTAAACACACACGGATATTGTACACTGGCCATTCTGTGCACAGCTTATTCATCTATGTACTGTGACAGATATGGCAATTTCCTGCAATATCTTTTGGAGACCTTATGGAATCAAGTTGAAGCATGTTTGGGGGCATCGTATTAAATAAATGGCTTGTGTATTATTGTGGGCCAGGACGGCATGTAATCTCTATCTAGGGGGGACATGGAATTTGAATCCTGGGAAGTGTTATGAACTTCAGAGGACTATACTGGGGTGGCCAAACTTACTGGCCCTCTGAGTCACAGACGACAATCTTCAGAAGTTCGAGAGCCAGGGTGTACCTGCCAGGGGTCAGGGGTTCAGGCCCATAGCTGAAGCCCTGAGCCCCAGCGGTGATGTTTGGAGGGGGGCATGTGGAGTCATGTGCTCTCCCCCACCCTCATTTTTGCCAGGGTTTGCTGACCGCGTTCAGTCACATGGTGCTGCCAGGCCCCCTCCCTGCACCGCAGCTGCTGGAGCTGTCAAGCTGGGAGCTGTGGCCGTGGGGAGAGGCAGCAGCAGGGAGCTGCAGGGAGAGCCACTGCTTTTGCTGCTGCCTCTTCCCATGGAACTAAAGCAGCGGCACCTACTGGCAGCTCCCAGCTGTTTGCCGCTTCCTTGCCACAAGGAGCTTACACCTGGGAGCTGCAGGGAGGGGACGCTGAGGGTATGGGGGAGCATGACTCAAGCTGCTGGGGGGGCAAAGCTTTAAATTCTGCCCCCCCCCCCCCCAAGCAGGCACCAGCCATCTCTGGCAGAAGCCCCTAGCTCCACCACCCCACCGCAAGGCAGAAGCCCCGAGCTCCCTCTCCCACTCTGGTAGGCGGAGAATGGGCGGCGTGGGAGACTCAGGGAGACACACTTCAACTGTATAAGAGCCACATGTGGTTCGTGAGCTGCAGTTTGGCTACCCTTGGACTACACTAAACAATGTGCCAGACAAGAATGGACTTTTGGGACAAACAGTTTGCCTGTGGAGTTGAATACAAATTCCCCATCTCTGTTTGTGCAAACACCCAGCCTTTTGAAGTGGTGCCCTGAGGAGGGGACCATTGTCTGCTGATTATCCGTTCCAGGAGTCTCAACATCAAAGGCCCAAGCTATATAAAGGGAAGACTGATCTATTCACGGGTGTGCTAGTTTTGAGCTAAGGCTATTTAAGTTTGTCAACAAGAACCACCCCTTGGTGGGGTTTGAAGGACTGACTCCTCCCAGAGCCCTTGCTGGAGCTGGGGGTGATGTCTGGCACCTATTAGCATGCCTGTAGGTTCTTTCGTTGTTTTCTCGAATGCTTTCATCTTCAGAATAAATGTGCTGGTCTAGAAAGGGCTGGTAACTTATCACTGCTAGCAATTAGAATGGTTCATAGCCTTCAGCAAAACAGCAAAGCGGTAACATTGGCCTGCTTAGGCAGCCTGGTTTGCTGGGCATATCACAGTATAGGCAGGGAATTGTACAGCCCGGAAAAAACCCAGTCAGGAGGGGAGAAACACATGGGTCTTTGCCCAAGAGAAGCGACAGCTGAGGAGCTGGGAACCCAGAGTGGGCTCCAGGGTCCACCACGGGCGGAGGAATGCAGGTGCAGTTCCTCTGAATTCTGACATGTACATCACTTCATAAAAATGTTCTTGAGTCTACTTCTGCTAAACAAAGACACTGCCCTAAATGGACTGTTCCAGGGACCCTGCTTTACACGGTAATGCAGTTAGCAAACATTAATGCAAGCCACAAGAAGATACATAGAAGGGAAACAGGAAAAATATATTTCTTGGCTGAGAAGTTCAAGTGACACTTCATTGGCTATTATCTTAACTTTTTATTTATAAAATGTGCCCTCAATTGACTAGACGCAAGAGCATGACTTCCACCATCAATGCTCTAACAATGCACCATGGTTCATCTATTGCAGATTCCCGGCAGGTGTTTTACAACGATGACCTGGACATGAACTTGACAGAAATGCACAGGCCAAACGCCCAAACCTCCAGCCTCTTAAGTCTGGCTCAACGTGAGATTATGTACATCCACACACACACCATGTGTACACTTCTAGCTGTTCAAATGTATACGTGCATTATGCAGCCTCAGTAGAACATCACTCCAAAGCATTCTACCACCACCACAGGTTTTGAGCTGAAGAAAACACTATCTGTTGATAAAGGCCTATCCAGGTTTTTGACCTTCCTAGTCAGGACCTCTCCAGGTCACTGGGGATATGTGGCATAGTTTGTACCACTCTGCTGTGCTCACGCATGACGCACCACCGCTGACTTCAATGGAAGATGCAAAGGAGAATGGAAACCTACTTTTGGCAGCTTCCAGGTCCCAAACTCGAATGGACCCTGATTGGGATCCTGCGACAATGAGCTCTTCATTTGTATTGATCCTCACGCTCTCCACTGGTGTTGTGTGGCCTGTCAGACTCTGCAAGGAAAGTCAACAGTAGCAGTCAGGAGATTGGAGGTGTAACTCTGAAAAGGCCTATGCTGGCACATGGTATTATCCTGTAAGTGCTTTGGCACACTATTTTGCAACTGACAGGACCTCCTAACTGCACAGCCAATTTGGCAGGTCCTCCCCTCCTGTCAGCTCTCAGTGGGGCATAACATCCTAAGATGCATTGCTTCCCCCAGCCCCTGCCAAATACTGCCAGTGTCACGCTGCGTGCATATCCTCCGAGTACTGTATCTCTTGCTGAGGCACTAGGAGATAGTTGCCCAGATTTTCCCAGAACGTGCCGATACAAACACGGGTAGTCAAGCGGTAGGTGTGGATGTACAAATTAGGTCAGCACACACATATGCAGTGAAAAATATGCTGTATAGACACAACTAGACCAGCTTTGTTGTAAATGAGTCAGAGGAGTGTCATGAACTGGTTACAAAACCACAGCTGTCCTTATAGCATAAGCAGGACTATTTGAAAGTCTTCTCCCAAGCAAAGAAGTACACATTATCAGCCAGTGATGGCTGCCACGCCAACAGTGCTACAACACTACTGCAGCATTAGCTTGATGAACCATGCAACAATTACTGCCATGTATACAGTGCCTTTCATCCTCAAGGATCTGAACGTGCTTACTAAAACTTGACTGTATAGATATTGTGCAATAGGTAACCATTTAGTTAAAATGCCCGTGTCATAAAATACATAACACAAAAATATTATGTTCCAATAATCAAATTAATATGTGCATAATAATTAGTTAATATGTGCTGTTATAGGTATTTTAGTATCATTAAGCGATGTTTATTATTCCAAACTCTCCTTTATTTGTCCTTAGAACGGCTCCCTTGAATAATTCAATCCAGCTTTCCCCACCCTTCACATTTATTAAGGTAACACCAGGGAGTGACAAGTTAAAACCCACCTGGATCTTTCTGCAGTTTTTGCTTGGGATTGCTTTTCTATAATATTGCAACTGTTAATGTTTTGTGTGCAACAGAGAACTCGGACTCAAAGCAGGGGTCACAAAGCTGTAAGTCACTTGCCTCCCCTCTCCCCAAACAGAAGGGTACTGGGGGTCCTAGCAAACCAAGCACTAAAGGTGAACTTCAAAGCAAACAAAAATCCCTTTGAGAACATCTTTATACACCACAAAGCAGTAAAATCATAGCGATTCCCCTGCCCCCATCAAATAAAACCCGTGTTTTGTTGTGTTTTTTAAAACAACACTAGAAATACTAGGACCTGACTTCTCTCTCTTCCCTGGAAAACCCAGGCAAATGTTTAGAAGCCTGGATGGTAACATCACAGCAGTCCAAAACTAGCACTACAGTTCTCTCTGCCCTCAATTGAGGAGTGAAGAGATGCTGAATCTTATGCCCCTGCTGACTACACTGAAACCAGTGCTCTGGTTTCGCACTGCTTTGACATCACCATGCAGATCCTCCAGAGACATTGCAAAAGCCTATGGGAAGGGAACAGCACTGCCGATAAGGGGTAGAGATTTCTACTTAATCCTCTTCACATTTCCTGAGAGATGCCAGTTCAAGTGATTGAGGGGGGGCGTGTCTGAAATGAAGTGAAAACTTCCTCTTTCCATCTTTCTCAACTCAACTCTCCTATCACACCAAGTGTCTCTAGCCCACCTCCCCTACATCCAACTCAAACATCAAAGCAGGATGTAGCACAGATGAATGCTAGCTGCCTTTATAATTGGCATGTACTTAACATCATTTCATATTATTGTGGTAGCTTTACTCTTATTATAGTGCATTTGAACGTGCTGCACACAGCTTCTCCCTGCCCAGCGTATGGCCAAATCAGCACAATAGCCTGACACAGTTTTATGCAGAGGCAACTGCTGGTCAGCCGTAGACATGATGCAACTGGGAGTGCAGCCTGGCCTAGGATGTGCCCCAATTCCAGGTGCAAACCTCAGCACCCTGAATATTAATCTGTAAATCAAATATCATAAGACTAAGCCTTTAATCGTTTGCAACCCTGTAATAGTTGCATGCTGCAAAGAACAGCAAGCCCAATATGTATTGTCTGAGCAAATGCTAGGACTGATGTTAAAGGTAGTCAGACATGCTGGATTGCCCTTGTTTTGAGAGACAGTTCCCATCAGTTATTTACTAGGATTTTGTTCCTACTTCACTGGAAACAAGACTCTGGTCATCCTGCACTCAGTAGCACTGACGTGCTATGAGCTAGTGAGATCTTTTCCTCCAACCCCAACCCCACTACTCAGCTGCTCAACAGAGAGAAGTGATGTCTGCCCTCTCACTGAACATGAGACACAAAACCAAGAACTTTGCAGGGGCAGGAGCGCTGCTCTCTCCAAACCCCCCCACATCATGAAGATCTTCAGGCATTCAGTGGGAGATTGGACCTGCCCAGGCCTGTCTTCAGTGGGAGGACGAGAAAGGAACCAGTGCTTTTTGAGTCAAGCCAGTGCTAGAGTTGGGGGGGGGGGAGAGAAGATGGGGTAAAGGAGATGAAGTGGAAAATCAAGAGGAAGGAGAACAGAAGAGTGACAGATGGAGAGGAGCGATAAAATAGGTAACATTTTGGAGAGAAGACTGGAGGAGGAGGGGACAAGTGTAAAGAAGAAAAGGTGAGTAGAGGAAAAAGAAGAAATGCCTGCAATGGAGAGGGATGAAATAATTAAGTATCGGGGGTAGCCGTCTTAGTCTGCATCACAAAAACAACGAGAAGTCCGGTGGCACCTTAAAGAGTAACCGATTTATTTGGGCATAAGCTTTCCTGGGTAAAAAACCCACTTCTTCAGATTTATGCCTGCATCTGTAATTTTCACTCCATGCATCTGAAGAAGTGGTTTTTTAACCCACGAAAGCTTATGCCCAAAGAAATCTGTTAGTCTTTAAGGTGCCACCAGACTTCTCGAAAGAATTAAGAATTACAAGTTTAATTTGGGGGTGAATGAGAAAAACTATAGGGACACAGAAAGAGGGCATCTTATTGCCCACCCCACATATTCAGCCAACTGCGAACTCCTCCTGCTCCTATCACCTCACTGAATGGATATCACTTACTAGAGACCCAGATTTACCTCTGCTCCTCACACAGCTGGTGATCTCCCCAATATGAATGAATAAATCAAGATATTAGGAGAATAGACAAATTTACATGTTGAAGAAATTAATCATTTCCATTTTTTTTAAATGTCACTCATTTTAGACCTTTGTCATCTTTGGAAGTCCCTGTCACACGTCGGGCCTTAGCAGGGCACGGGAAGAGAGCTATAGCTGGTTCAGAGTCATGTGAGCTGAAGGGACAAAGCCATTTTCGAACTGTGCGTGGCCCACCTCAGCTAGCTTGCTGTGTTTGTGTCCCAATATAGCTTTGTAGCACTCCAAAGCAGACGAGAGGGGTTGGTAAAACCTAGTTGGGGGATTTATGACATTGCCAGACTCTCTCTGGCTCTCATTATGCAGACCAATTGCCTCCTCCCCCAACCTAACCACAAGCAAATAAAAAAACAGCCAACTCTTACTATGATGCAGTTGGGCTTGTTAACAGACCATATATTGACTCGACAGTCCTCTCCGCCAGTTGCCAGCAGCCGACCTGAACTTTTGCCCAGAACCAGCGAGGACACATTGCTGCTGTGAGCTGTGATCTCTTCTGCACAAGATAAAGCAAACAACAGTCACAACAAGTATTTTTACTATACACAATTCCTCTCCTGAAAGACTAGTAATCCTCACGCTACAGAAAGACTTCCCAGTTTTCACTGGGCAAATTGCAGTAACCTAGAGTTCAGATAAGAAGCCACACTACCTATTTATCTTGCTTGCAGCAGCCCCTCTTGGCCCTATCTGCTATGCTTGGTGATGTGGGCCAATCAACCCTCATCATCCCACTCTAGTCTCAATGTGGTTCACAGTCACTATCTTATCTTACTAATAGTGACCCAGTAGCTTTGAAAAGGAGAATTTGCTTGGTTCCAGCACACTCCTTACAGAAGCTAATTTATCATCTGTACCTGTGTGAACTCTCCTGGCAAGATGAACGGTCTCAGAAGTTGGCATGGTACAAAGCAGCTGCCGAGCATTTAGAGAGAGGCTCCCTTATATTGTTCTGGATAGCAGCAAAAGTTAAGACTGTCCTATCTGAGCCAAACTGGCAGGTTTGCAGTAGCACAGTGTGCTACCTTGCAGAGAAAATTAGACTCAGCACCTGGGAAGGGTGGGGCTCCCTTCTACTTGAGTTTAGGCAGAGACTTTGCCTATATTCTCAGCGTGTAATGTAGGTGAAGCAGAGCAATACAGTTAGTTGGGGGCAGTGACAAAAGATGTCCCTATTGGAGGGATGGACACAAATACGCTTTAGAGGGGTTGAATGAGGAAGTAGAATTAAAAAGGTGGGTTTTTTTTAAAGTAGCTTTTCATAAAGGCTGGGGGAGAAGATAGCCCCAATACCCCGGTGGACTCTGGAGAAGTCCCACTATAAACAGCCAGATTTGCATTTGTTTTACATTAAGGGCACTTTAAAATGCACCCAAATTGTTAGGTTTTTGCCAAATGCATTTACCAATTCCTTAATATCACAGCTAAAAAGTTCTTGTGTTTTAAAGACTACTAGATTTGTATATGAAATGGTTCTGAAACATTTGTAAAAATGCTAGCTAATAACCAATCCAGCCTTCGTTTTGATAACTGGGTGTGAAGCGGCTCATTTATAATAAGTGACACTAATATTCCAAGACTTCGGAGGGCAGGAATAATTACATACTCTTTGATCTGAGGATCTCAAAGCACTTTACAGAAAGCGAAACCACACAACTTTCACATTAGCTAGAGAAACAGCTTTCATGTTACAATTGTAATTAGGTTATTAATTAAATAAGGGACATTTGCTGAGGATGTACTTGCAGTTTAATGAAAGACCAATATTTCTACATGACAATACTAAACCAGAGCATGTGTCAACACCTACAATTCAAAGTTACATACAATAATAGCTATATAAATCCTCCTCTGGTATTAAGGGACCAATAGTGACTATTTAAGATTGGATTGTGTACATGCTGAATGTTGTTGTGAAATGTGAATATTCGCAACGCCTCCCTTTATCTTTTATTAATAATTTATTATAATTTTTAAGAGTCATTGCTGAAGCATTCCATCCCCATGACATAAATGCCAGATTATAATTTTATGCAAACTTTAAAAAACTGGTAGCAGAACCCTCACACTCTGAAGTGCTGATTTCCCTAAGCCCACAAACCCTTTCATAAAATGCTCTCTCATTAGCTACTACACATTGGCTCAGCAACCTTTAAGCTCCTAATTAACCTGGCTACACCTTTTTTCTAGCACTTGAATGATTACTACTCTGAAGGTGGAGCTAAAATGAAGTAGGACATAGTGATATTAAAGATCAACAGCACAGGCACAGTTGCCGAATGAAATGGGATGGAGATTTGAAACTGACCAAGTGCTGTTGATCTTTAATATCACTATGTCCTACTTCATTTTAGCTCCACCTTCAGAGTAGTAATCATTCAAGTGCTAGAAAAAAGGTGTAGCCAGGTTAATTAGGAGCTTAAAGGTTGCTGAGCCANTGGGGATGGGAAGTAAGAAAAATATTTTTCTCCGTGTGAAAATATGAATAGAAGCACCAACTGATGCCAGGTATACAGTAAGGGAAGGTGCTATACAGTAACTCCTCACGTAAAGTCGTCCCGGTTAACGTTGTTTCACTGTTACGTTGCTGATCAATTAGGGAAAATGCTCATTTAAAGTTGTGTAATGCTTCCTTCTAAAGTCGTTTGGCAGCCGCCTGCTTTGTCTACTGCTTGCAGGAAGAGCAGCCCGTTGCAGCTAGCTGGTGGGGGCTTGGAATCAGGGTGGACCGGCAGCCCCCTATCAGCTCCCTGCTCCCCTACGTTCCCTGTCTGGCAGCTGCCCAGCAGGCTAGCAATTGCAGCTGTCCCTCCCCCCACTGCCATGTGCTGCTCCTGCCCTCTGCCTTAGGAGCTGCTTCCTGAGACTCCTGCTTGCTTGGGGTGGGGGGGCCAGAAGAGGCAGGAGCTAATATCAGGGTTTCCCCCTCCCCCCTGCTCCTGCACCCCGCTTACCCCATCTTCCATAGAGCAGGGGGGACACGCCAGGGCTCAGGACAGAGGGGGTCTCAGCAAGCTGATCTAATTAACAAGGCAGTGTATTTAAAGGGGAAATGCGCATATCTCCCTCCATTCCTGCTGCCTTGCAGAGTGAGAGAGTTAACCCTTGAGGGCTCAGCCAATTGCCAGTTCATCATTTAGCAGTAAGGGAAATATCCCACCCTCTGACTCCTCCACCTCAACCAGGCTTCACAATCATCATCACTGTGTACCAGTATTAAATTGTTTGTTTAAAACTTATACTCTGTGTGTGTGTGTGTAGTCTTTTGTCTGGTGAAAATTTTTTCCTTCTGGAACCTAACCCCCTCATTTACATTAATTCTTATGGGGAAATTGGATTCGCTTAACATCGTTTCGCTTAAAGTCGCATTTTTCAGGAACATAACTACAATGTTAAGTGAGGAGTTACTGTATAGCCTTTGATCGTATATACCAGTTAACTCTATTAATCATACAGCAACCCAGACAGACAACATTCTCACTAATCCAGTTCTGGATCTCAAATAGTCAACCTGGAATGTACCTTTGTGGATAATCAACTACTTCCTACTTGTTCTATTGATCCTCTAAAACCTCACAAAAAGTGTACAACATCTGCAGGAGAAGCATTTTTCTGAGTTTCTCTTTTTGACATTTAGGAGCTGCTTTGCCACTCTTTTTCTTTGGAGAAAAAATTAAAAATAGAAGTTCACTACCTCTCATCAATCTTTTATGCTGAAGCCAGAGACATAATCAAGAGAAGAGGACATACAGGTATTGTAATGATCTGACCACCCTTCCTGCAGTGATCCAAGAACCTACTGTACCTATAGCAATGGTAGAGGCAGCAATGGAGAGCAATCCAAAAAGAATACTGACATTAAACAAGTGGAACATTCCAAGGGAGGCTTGGCTTTATAAGAGTTCCAACCTGTTCACCAGCAGTTCTTATATTATATTAAAGAATTAGCAGGTTGTTACAACCCAGAAATTTAAAGAAAAAGAGAGATTTAATGACCCAAATCCCCTCAAACAACAGGAATTGAAGACAGAAAGGAGGATGCCCTATCTTCATCCTCGCAAATCCCAAAGGAACGTATCCCCTAGATCTAGCTATGTCCTTAAGTCACTCTGGCTGATGTTCAGAGAATGCCCTATGCCCTTCCACAATTCTCTCTCTCCCCCTCCATCCACAAACAGACCACTGAATTGTAAAAGAGTGCTCTTTTGTCACATTAGAAAGGGAGGGGACAGTTCCTTTGGAAAACGTAATTCATACCACAAGATAGAACAAGGGGCCTCTCTCTCCCCCTTTCCCCATTTTCAAACAGAGAAATCTAATGAAGGACAAGAGAACGCTATGAAAGACACTCACGCAGCTTCCAAGATGTCTTGGTGGCAACAGAAGCTGCCATTTCCTTATTCGGTTCTTTTCTGATGGCCACTGAAAAAGTGCCCCCTTTCCTTCCAACAAAGGTTCACTTTGCTGAATTGTGTGGGGCTCAACCCCCCAGGCCTCAGTTTCTGCTGGGTGATCTGTCCAGACACATTCAGGCCAATGAAATTCCTTTCAAAGTGCTTATTCTGTCGTATCCAGAACAGTGGCCAGTTTCCTCCAATCAACAGGCTAGATCTTGAGTTATGACTTAGTCTTGCTCCATATCACTGTGATGTTTGCCTGGAGGGAAAAAAAAAAAAGCATCTTAATGTTTATGGCATTGTCTTGTGATACCGCTAAGTCAGTACAGCAGGTGCATAGTTCAGTGCATAGAACAAGACCCCGGCCTATCGCGAAGCCCGGGCTCGTAAGCTGGAAAAGTACACTCCCCAGGCTGACACCCTGAGAGCGAAGGGCTATGAGGTGCAGATGGATGCCCTGATCGTCAGATCCCTGCAATGAACATGTGCTGCGGACCTGCGGGATCGGTCGACGCTACGCACAGCTCATGCAGCGCCTCATGATCTCAGACACCATCCGATGGTCCAGGGACATCTACACCAAACATATCGCCAGACACTGACAGTACCAGGAGGCGTGAGCCAGAGCGACATCGTGCATCGACTACGAGAAAGGGACCAAGAGACTTTTTCCGTTGGACCATATGAACTGGAACGGTAAAGTCACTGAACGTTTAATCTCACCAGATGAGGGTCAATCCATCCTCATCATCATATCCACTCATTATACTCCTCACCTGAACATAGCCATTATATGAACAACATGCCTGATATCTCAATGTCTGCACTTTTACCTGTTAACCTTTTACCCCCAATCGGGGATATTGCAGATTATGTATACCTTACGCCATCTGATCTTAAACCGAACTTTGCACCCCTTGAGAATCTGTACATTATTCCCTGATAACCAGAAACTTCTACGCTTAAACTCTGTACCGTTCACTTGTTTTAAACATCATCTTAATAAAATTTTTTAAATCATCTATTTGTTCTGCTTGTCATAGCACCTAGCACAATGGAGTTCTGGTAGTGCTATGGCAATACAAATAATAAATATGTAATTAATTAATTATTATTAGTGAGGAAGGTGATCAAAGCCTGTTCTAGTGTAGGCTAAAGAGTATGGAATGGTTGCCTATATGACCGCTTCCCATCTCCCAGCTTTCAGCAACAAAAGCAAAACAAGGCTCAATTCAATAAGATTATCACAGGGTTATTCATACACTAATTATTACTATTAAAATAATTAGAATAGTTCAATGGCTAGGTCCTGAAGATGTTTACACATCAGTGTAACTAGCACAAGGGAAGACGCTTACTAGGCAACCACTTATCTTAATAGGTCACCCAAAAGTTTCCCCAAACATACTGAGTCAAGTTCTACTCCACCTTTATAAGGAAGCCATTGTTAAGTTCCGATTTGGACATAAATCGGACATCAGGAAGGTAACATACATAAGCCAGTAAATGAACACTTTAATCTCCCTGGTCATTCTATTACAGATTTAAAGTCACTATTGTTGAACAAAAAAACTTCAGAAACAGACTTCAAAGGGAAACAGCCGAACTAAAATTCATTTGCAAATTTAACACCATTAATCTGGGCTTGACTAGGGACTGGGAGTGGCTGGCTCATTATAGAAGCATCTTTTCCTCTCCTGGAATTGACACCTCCTCATCTATTATTGGGAGTGGACTCCATCCACCCTGATTGAATTGGCCCTGTCAACACTGGTTCTCCACTTGCGAAGTAACTCCCTGCTCTCCATGTGTCAGTATATAATGCCTGCATCTGTATCTTTCACTCTATGCATCCGAAGAAGTGAGGTTTTTACCCACGAAAGCTTATGCCCAAATAAATCTGTTAGTCTTTAAGGTGACACCAGACTCCTTGTTGTTTTTGCTGTTAAGCAGGTGAGTTTTAAACCCTTGAGTGGTCACTCAAGCCCCGCACAGAAACAGAATGAAGGTGGCAGCTTTTCCTTGGCATTGCTAACATAGGATCCTTGCGGCAGAGCAGCACCCTCGCCCTAGGATCTACCGCCTGCCCACCCCTCTCCGGCGGGGCTCATAGGAGAGCATGTTTATAAGACTCCCCTCAGCCGGGTGGGCCCGGCGTGCTAATAATCTCCCTCCTCCCCGTGTCTCCCTGGGACCGCCTCTCCACGCAAGCAGCCCCCAGACCCCTCACTGGGGGAAGAGCCACAGCACGGATCTCCTGGCGGGGCTGGGCACCGGGGGGGCCATAGCCAAGCCCCCTCCCCCTCGCTCTTCTGCGGGCAGGAGCCAGCCCCTGACACGTCCCCGCCCGGCTGTCGGGGGGAAGGAGGGTCCCCCCCCCACACTGCGCCCCCGGCCGGGGGAGGGGAGAACGAGGGTTCCCTCCCCCCCCCCCAACCCGCCCCTGGGTGGCCCCCGGGGCCCGAGTCAGACCCGCCCGAGGCCGCGGGGCCCGCGAGCCGGGGAGGGGGGTTGGACCCTCTCAGCCCCCCCGCGGTCGGGGGGCCCCCGGCAGCCGGAGGGCGGGGGATGGACCCGACTCCATTCCCGCCCCCTCCTACCTGCAGCGGCTCCTAGCCCCGACCCCGCACCTGCTCCCATCCCCCACCCTGATTGGCCCCTGCCTGACAACCGGGCCCTCACCCTCACAACAAACCTCGGGCCTGGCCCCGCCCCCACGCTGCCTTCGCCGAATCGCACGCGCCGCCTGCATCCGGGCCCACCCGCTCCGCGGCAGTCCCGCCAATCAGAGCAGCCCTTTATCCCCGCCGTTCTTCGGCCGTCTAGCCGCCGCCGCGGAGGTGTCTCGTCCCGCCTCTCCGGTCACACTGACCAATCACCAAACACGAAGGGGGTCAAAGCCCGCCCATGAGGATGAGCGCTACCAATGACAGGTCGGTTGGTCGCCTTAGCAACCGCGGAATTTCTGGCCACTCACAGCGCGTCTTGCTGGCTGAGCCCCTACTAGGTAACCAATAGCGAGGGAGAGAGAGAGACCCAGCGGGGTGGTGTAGCCGTGTGGCCGCCATATTGGCTGAGGGCAGGCCGGTTGGACTTGGCTTATCCTGACTGTTCTGAGGCGAGGGCCCTGAGCCCCAGTGACCCTCGTGCCCGGTCATTGCCCCTCCCCCCGGGTGAGGCTGGGGTAACGCCCCCCTGCAGTGAGTTGGAGGCTGTCCCTGGGCATGAGGTGGGGTCATGGAGCCCTGAGAGCCCATGGGACAGCGTCCTCGGAGGGGGACACGATGCCATCGAGAGGAGACACAGCCAGGTCACAGGAGAATGTGGCCCTGCCAGAACTGGTGTGGCGGCGCGACGGGCGGAGCGGTGTCGCACGGCAGAACATGGCGAGAACCAGGGGCTGGAAGCTGAAGCCAGACCCATGGAGATAAGAAATTAGGCCCAGAGTGTTACAGTGAGGGTGATACAACCTCTGGAACAAACCACCAATAGAAGTCGTGGATTCTCTGTCTCCTCGTGTCTTCACAGCCAGACTGGCTGCCTTTCTGGAAGATATGTGTTAGCCAGACACAAGTTATTGGGCTCAGTACAGGGGCAGCTGGGTGAAATTTAATGGCCTGTTATATACAGGCGGTCGGACTGGATGATCTTCTGGCCTTAAAATCTATGACTCCATGAGATCAAGAATAAAATTATGGTTACATCTTGAGGAAATATTTTGTAGCAAGAGAAAATGGCCACATTTCAATGACATGTCCTGTCCCAGTGGATCTGCTAACAACCCCCTAATAATGCTACATTATTTGTGATGGGTAGCAGCACTGTAACAGATGGGCCATCTGTTCGCTGGCCAAAGCTGTGTGCTTCAGAGCAAGGAGTAAATCCCCTCTCCCCTTCCAATGCCCCGCATTGGGGTATTCTAATATTTCACAGCAAAATATGTTTTTGACTTCCCCAGATTGTAATCAGTGTATACCTATGTGATTTGGTGAACTATGTGCAACACGAATTCCCATGAAATTATTATAAAGTTGTTACTTTCAAAATTGCTGTAGCATGAATGCCACTTTGTCTGTGTGTATCCACTATTGCTTACAAGCCCTTCAGCATGTACCTCCCAAACCAGGTTCAATAGTGGGTCATTAGATTTCTGTGACCACCTATTAAAGTTGATTTAGTTCCTAGGGACAGTGGGTTTGCTGGCGCTGGGAGAAGATATGTACTCTTCTTGTCTGAATGCAGTGGAGAGTGAAGAGACTGGAAATTCACCAAACAGAACAAAAAGACAGGTGACAAAGCAGGAGGTTATAAAAGGACTCACGGTGAGGCTCAAGAGAGGCAAACAGGAAGTTCTAGGCAGGAGGAAGGAAATGGATGGACCAGCCAAGATCAGAGTAAATGAGCTGGGGCAGGAGGAGGCTCCTTATTTCAGAACCCAAGTCATATGTTGAAACAGAAAGACCTTGGATGGCCCCAGACAACTCTCACCTCAGCCCAAAGAATGCTCAAGTATGGTGATGAAACTGAGACAGGGAAATGTGTGTAGGGGTCATTATTTTTGTATGGACCTATGTATTTCTCATTTTATTAAAGAAAAAGCAATAGAGTGTTAGATCCTGTGCAAAGTGTCTGTGCATTTCATGCATTACATCTACTATGTCCCTTGAAGAGGTAACTCAAAAGGCTCACACCTTACATGGAGTTCTTGGAGAGGGTGTGTTTAAGCTACCAGGGAAAGTCTGAGGTGTCAGCACTGGTGTCAGCACTAGTTCCGGGGACAGGACAGTGAGCCACATGGTCTCAGATCTCTGGATGGGGTACCAGACAGAAGATGTGCACCTCAACAGTGCTCAGAGGCCATACAATACGGCCAGTGTCTGAACAGTGTTCAGACTATGGAGGCTTAAAACACATGGGATCCAGCAGCTCGATCCCCTCACAGCAGTCTGAAGAGTGGCCAAGAGGGAGTGCTTGATTGGACTTGTGATAGCCTAGTTAGAGGTGATAATTACAAGTAATCTTTTGAGGATTGTGAGTTAGGATTGTCTTCAGACTTGTCTGTAAAATGCCTAACACACTTTGGATGAAGAAGAGCTCTCAAAAGCTTGTCTTTCCCACCACCAGAAGATGGTCCAATAAAAGATGTTAGCTCACCCACCTTGCCTCTCTAATATACATATGAAGTGACTTTCTCTTCTCTTCCGTACCTTACAAAATAATAATACTTGAGAGACAAGGTGGATGAGGTAATATCTTTTATTGGACCAACTTTTGTTGGTGAAAAAGAGCTGAAGAAGAGCTCTATGTAAGTTCAAAAGCTTGTCTCCCTCACCACAAGAAGTTGATCCAATAAAAAATACTACCTCATTCACCTTGCCTCTCTAATATCCTGGGACCAACATGGCTACAACAACGCTGCATACAAGAATAATACTTGGCATTTATATAGTGTCTTCCATCTATGGATTTCAAAGCACTGTGTTTCCCAAAGCACTTTATTACCTAACGTTCCTTTGATTAGAAATGCACTGTTCGGTTTACTCCTGACATTTCCTCGTATCTACCAACATTTGTGAGCTGTAACTGGGGAGAGTGGGAGAGAAAAATAAAGACCCCTTTAACTCTCTAATTATATTTTTCTAAAAAAGATGTTTTCTAGTGACAGTAAAGAAAATGGTTGATATTTTTCTTTACAAAAATTTGGGACTACTGGATTTCTGGCAAATTCTATCAAATAACAGCTGTTCTACTCCTTACTGCCTTTTGGAATTAATGAGTAATTCTAATGATAATCACTGAATTCTTATATTTATGGAAAACCAGCAAGTATATAGTTAAAAGATTTCACTGGTGGTCTCAGTTATATAGCCAGAACAGTAGTTCCTGCACATCCAGAAATTACTGGATTTCAGAAGAATCAACTCTTTAAATAATGCAGTCTCTCAAAATCAAAGAGACCAGGTGCCTGAGGTAATATCTTTTAGAGGACCAACTTCTGGTGGTGAGAGAGCAGGGCCGGCTCTAGGACTTTTGCTGCCCAAAGCAAAAACAATTTTGGCCGCCCCTCCCCCCCGTTCTTTAATTACCCCAGCCCCGGCTCCACCTTAACTCCGCCCCTTCCCCAAATCCCCAGTCCTGCCTCCTCCCCCCAGGCTCTCAAGCCTAGGAGGGAGGGAGGGAGGGGGAGAAGTGGCGCCTGCCCGCGGCCACTCGGAGTCTCCCGCCCCCCCCAGGTTTGAGAGCCTGGGAGGGAGGGGGAGACCCCGAGCTGCCGCGGCGCGCGAAACAGCTGATTCGCGCGCCGCTGCTCCCCCTCCCTCCCAGGCTTGAAAGCCTGGGAGGGAGGGCGAGCAGCGTCACGCGAATCAGGTGTTTCGCACGCCGTGGCAGCAGCAGTGGAGGTGAGCTAGGGCGGCCGGGGCACATTTTTAGGGGCGGCATTCTGGCGCCGGCCATGCCGCCCCTAAAAATGTGCCGCCCCAAGCACCAGCTTGTTTTGCTGGTGCCTAGAGCCGGCCCTGTGAGAGAGACAAGCTTAATGTATCTCTAGATATCAGCAATCGTGTGAAGCATGTGACATGCTATAGGAGAAAACTCTAGTGTCCAACATGTAACCTTGACCATAGCAACTTATAAAGTAAGAGGCTAAAGCTGAGGGCTCATTTAGACTCCAGAACTGAACCATGAGGTAACTGGCTAGAAGACAACTGTATTCTACCCCAGCTCTTTGACTCAATTGTAATTGTAGTGTAGGTGGGCCTTAAAACAGCAAGGTAACAAGAAGGCAGATATACAAGTATGAAATAATTAACACAGGACAAAAGCCTCACTAGGAAAACATTTAATGAAAAAAAAGGGATAAATGAAATGTGTGGAAATGAAATTTTAAGAAGAAGTTACTTCTGCTATTATATCCTCTACAGAGGAGATCCCAGCAGCTCCTGGGAAAGCTGGAGAGAGGCACTGAGGGAAATTTGATCAGTCAGACCCCAAATGGTTCATTGAACACAAGTAGGAAAAAGATGCCACGTTTTTCTCCAGCAGCTCATACGGTTAGCTCAGCCAACTCTGTGCAGGTTCCTGCACTGATTCCCAGTGACTGTTGTGAGGGAACAGGGACTATATCAGACGTTACATTTGAGATACTCAGCCAGGCGAGGATCCTTGCACAATTTCTCTTCCAGTTCTATGTATTTCTGTGGCGCCATCTCTTTGTGTCTAAAATAAGGAGGAAATCAGAGGAAGAAGCTGCATTGTATTAGATGATGATGATGAGATTAAGTGGAATATTTTCAGATGATGAAATTATCAAACAATTGAAATGCAAAGCCCCAGTGAATCTCCATCTGTAGATCTCCCTTAAATCACTCTTGTCAGACTGCCACACATTCATTAAATACTTGTTGTTATTACCTGTTAAGCCGTATTTCCAGAATGCGGATACAGAACATGGCATCAGAGCAGTAGGTTAGGTAGGCATCCTCATCCTCCAAGGTCATAGAGAGCTGGTTTTGCTGATACCACTGTTGTTTCTTCTGCAGCTCCTGTGTTTCCTGATGGGAAGAAGGAACAAATCAGTGTATTAGGGAGAGTGAGAGAGAGAGAGATACAGAAGTAGTGTATCAAGATTAAAGGAACCAAAGGAAGGAAAAAAGAACGTAGAAGAAGAAATGTAATAAGTGAGAAGCAATGAATGAGATGAGGACACATAGAACAAGTAAGCAAAATATGGAAAGCAAGGGAAGGAGAGAGAAACATAGAAGCGCTGCCTCCTTGGACATAAGAAACATTGGGGGTCAAATTCTGCTCTGATATAAGTTGGAACAAATCTACTGAATTTGGTCCTAGGGCTATTCTGCCCTTTGTTCTCCTTGGGTAAAGACAGAGAAACATGAGGGCATACATACTGCCTCCTCCTAGACAGAGATGTTGGAGGAGTGTTGCTTTTTCACTTGCTGTAAAATGAAGAGAGAACCCCACATGTTGCCCACTCCCAAAGCAAAGGAGACCAAACCAAAGGAGTGAACAAAGAGAAGGTGGGTGGGTACCTTCTCAAAGCGAGCTTGGATGAGGTTGGCCTTGTCAATGAGACGGTGCTTGAAATCATTCAGGCAATCTTCCTTGAGGCGTAGGGCTTGCCACTTGGACATCTTCTCTGTGCTGCCCATTTGAATCAGGAAGGGTGCCAGGTAATCTAGGTCCTGCTCCACTTGTCGCTGTCTCTCTTCTTGCATCAGACGCTCCTGGAGGGTAAGGGTGAGAAGAACTAGTGCCCCAAACATCCCTGTATAGGGCACTACCATAGCCAAAGGCAGACTAGCTGTCCCCCCCCGCCAGGGACATAAAGCCCCAATCCGATTATTATTCTGTTACCTAATTTTTGGCTGTGCTTTTCAACAACTCTCCCCATTCCCCTAGAATACAGAGCTTGTCCCATACATGAAATGTCATCTCCTCTGGCGTGGGAAGGGCCCCACAAGGTACACTGTCATTCTGGGTTTGAAGTGGTTCAGAGTGGAGGGATGTGTTGCATTTGAAACCTTTCTGGGCGATATTCACCTGGTTGAACTGGCTGACAAATGTTTGCTTCTGGACTGCTTGTCTCAATTTTCTGTTCAGTCCATAGGTGCTTGACACTTTAAAATCTAGTACCTCTTTTTATTACCCTTCTCATCAGGAGAGCACCTACAGTATTGTTCCTGGAATTTACTGTTACAGTCGTGCCCAATACAAAATCTATACCAAAGAAACATCTTGTAGAGAACTGGAATTTGTAAACAAGCCATGTAACAACCTCAGATAGCTAGACTGGAATATCCTTACATTTGTCCAGAAAACTCATATGGGTATTAATTCCTCAAGAGATATTCTGGGCCAAAATCAATATTGTTGTTATCAAAAAGACTAAGAATGGTGGAACCATCTATTCCAAACCTGGTACTCAGGGAAGAAGTGAAGTATCAGAGGGGTAGCCGTGTTAGTCTGAATCTGTAAAAAGCAACAGAGGGTCCTGTGGCACCTTTAAGACTAACAGAAGTATTGGGAGCATAAGCTTTCGTGGGTAAGAACCTCACTTCTACAGATGCAAGTCATGGAAATTTCCAGAGGCAGGGGAAGAGGTTGATATTTTCCCAACCAAATGAACCCTGGCTATGGAGCAGATTTAGATACAATTATCAAACTCCTCCCACAGCTCCAACTACAATGAGTGTAATCATTCTTCATTATTTTATTTATTGTATTAAACAAAATAAAGTTGTGATTTTTTTGGACATGGGTCTTCCAGAAAGTCATAGGCACAAGGAGCCAGACCTTCAACTAATATAAATGGTTGTAGCTCCCTGGAAATCAACGGAGGTATGACGATTGACTGCAGCCAAGGATCTCACCCAGGGAGTTTTAATGGTACTAGAATGGGCTCTGGAGAGAGTCCCCGAGAAGGGACGAATTTGAGCTGGATTTCTTTGCTTGCTGGTAATGAACTCTGAATCCAACCCTGCTAAAAAAACTTGAACTGGATTTTGCTGATCCACTCAAACAGAGTAGGCTTATCCCATGGTTCTTACTAAAACCTGCCTTTAGTACAAGAGATAGACGGTGGGATGAAAAATTGTGTTAGTTCGTTCTTAGACACCGCTGCCTACCATTGTCTCTCGCTGTTGTTTGCTCTTTTCATTCCTCTCTGTATCGTACATGGAAACTGTCAGTTTGCTGGCGGCTGCTTCTTCCTCCCGGATCTTGAGAATTTCTAGCACCTTCAGTGAAATCAGAAAATGAAAGACGCCCTGACATTTCCTCAAAATATGAAGCCCCCCACGTGGTTGGTCTGCTTAAAAGAACATATGCAAGGCTCTGTGTACAGGGACTGTAGTATGAGCTGGTATACATATTAGCTAGGGAGCAGCATGTATGTATTCATATGCTGAGGATATATCCATGTGACCAAAAGAATATCTAATAACAAGAACTTTATGTTATCTACGATTTTCTACAGACTCTTTGATAGAATTACCAAATCGGTTCACTCTTTGAGAGTCTAAACTCCCCACTGGCTCTAAAAATTGCAATGCTGGCTTTGGCATATTGTATCCCAGTGTATAACAGGACTCACCAATATAACCACACGCTAACCTGCTGATGTGTCAAGACTGAAAGAGTCTAAAAAGTTATTTCCTGGAAACCACTTTATGCCCTTCACTGTTCTGCAATATGTACTTCTACAATCCATTTCGTCTTAATAAGTACTGTTAATACCTTGCATTTTCACAGCACCTATTATCCAAGGGTCTTAAACCCCTTTACAAATATTTAATTAAAGAAGCCTCATATTTTAAAGATAGGGAAACTGAGGCACTAGGGTCTTAAATGACTTGTTCAAGGATACACAGCACGTCATTGGAAGAGCTGGTATTAGAACCCAGATATCTTGATTCCCAGTCTAACCACTAGACTTACTGCCTCTCCTGTTCTCCCTCACTGTTTCCTCCTCTCCTATTTCCTCTTGTTCTACAAAATGTGGTAATACCACTGCAATCCTAAGAAAAAATCTGTTTGTGTTATATATAGAATAAACAACATGTAAAATGTGAACAATGGGGTTATAGTTTCATTGAGGTATTCTGGTGACATTATGAACCGTGGGAGTGAAAGATGGGTGCCCAAAACCCGTTGATGGAATTATAGACCCATAATCCAAGGATCTTACCCTAGTATTTTGGTGGCCCTCTACTTTGCCATCAGACTGGCTCCACAATCCTCTTCATTCCCTAACCAACTCCTAAAGGGCTTTCATCAAAGCAGCTTTCTCACCTTCAGATCCAGTGGCCTTCTCTTCACATGCTGGAATGGCTGTGCTCAGTCAATCCTCTCCAATCAGTGCCATGGGAATGGGTTTTGCTCTATGCGGTTGCAATGTGTTACTCATTGCAATCCATCTATTTTAAAGTAATTCTTCCCTACAGATAACACAGTGGTAGTCACCTAGATACTATGGCCATTGGAACCTTAGAAGTGCTTAGCTAGCAACTAGATTTTAATCAATACAACTTCTTGGGCTTCCTCTTCTTCCCGGCTCTGGTCAGCAGATATCCCAATACGTACCCTTTCTGCTAGATATCCCAGTACATACCCTTCCTGTTGCAGATCTTTGCTCTTAGATTATCCCCTTCCCCTAGACTGTGGAACAAGAACTGAGGATGACTTTTCATAAACATTCCAAAGAATGATCTCCACAGAACAAAAGCAAGTCATGATTTGTATATTCTGGGGTGGGGACCAGCATTAGAACTTTGATCACTGTTTAGTTACTGGATAATATTTGAACATATGGCATGACATGAAGAGATGGTTAGTTGAACCTGGCTCCAGACTCTTATCATACTTTGACATTAGCAAGGAGATTTTCCCCATCACCTCTGTTTCAGACTCCCAGACTAGATGCCTCGACTGCTTTTCTGCTTCCATTAGCTTCAGCATCATTTCGTACAGATGCAGCAGCTTCTTGTTTTTCACAAAAGACCCCACCTAAAGACAAAAACACCGGTGTTGGATGGCAGGGTCTTCCAGACATGTGGGACCAAATCCTTAGCTGGTATAAATTGGCATAGTTCCACTGACTTCAATAGAGCTATATTGATTTACGCCATCTGGCCCACGGTTAACAGTTAATTTAGCTCCATCTAGGTTTTGAATCTAACACTTCACTGAGCCAGAAAGTGTATTGTTCACCTCTTTGCTGCTGCTGTGTGGCTAGAACCAGTTTTCTGCACACTTGAGGTCACAGGGCAGCAGCCTCTCCGTTACAGTCTGCATGCTCTTTTCAACGTGACAAAAAATTACAACCGTTTTAAAAAGCATTCAGATTGCAGAAAAAACCCTAAACTTGGGCAAACTAATGGATGGAGAGTTTAGGACCGATGGCAACATCGCACAGCAACTCCATGGCAGAAATGGAGCTAGAACCCAGGTGGGTATTCCTGACTTCTTGTCCCCTGCTTTAATCGCTCCCCTGAGAGAGAAATGCAGAGAGATTTTAGCTTTCCCTTCATGAACAGCCAGCTTTGAGCCTCAGAACTACAGAAATTGGGTCTCCCCAAACCTCAATTAGTCCTCCAGCTTCTCTTTGTGTCCTTTTGAGCTGAAAAACTCCAAATCATTGTCATACTCTCTCCGTACCCGATAGCTGATGCACATGTCTGAGGTCATGATGATCTTGTTTCCCTTATTATCCACATCCTTCCGTTTGATGAACTCCTTCTTTGAGGCAGTGATGTAATCGTCCTTGCAATGATACGTCAGCATAATCCGCTCCTCCAAGATCATAAAGATGCGCTCTGCTACATCTTCATCAGCGGGCTTTTCTGGGTTCCTATGGAACTGCTCCTTGATTTGCTAGGGAGGATCGGGAAAAGAGATATAAACCGGTCAGAATCAAACATAAGGCCTAGAAAAATGACAAGGTTTGGGGGGATTTGAGATGAAACAGGTGGAAAACAGAGATCCCAGGTGAAAATTAGGCCCATTCCAACTCCAAGGTCTATAACATGATAAAGATTTTGGAAGAAGTAACTATGTCCAGACTAGGACTGTGATGCCATCACTCAATGCTAGGACCAGGGTCCTACTGTTCTCGCCTGTGACTGCAGTGTCACGGAGAAGGAGCAAAGTCAGAGCTGCTCAGTGCAACAAGCAGAGTTGCTGCTTATGGGAGTAGATTACACCCCTCAAGCACAAGACCAGAGTTGCACTATCTGCTCCATGAGGCATTATGCCTTGAAGAGACCCAGTGCCTCCGAGAGCTCCCCACATGCAGGGGGGAAAAGGATGCAACCTCCCCGTTTGAGCACCTGTCCAAGAACCAAACATGCTCTGGCCCTATATTAACAGGTGGGATGTGTGACCCAGGCTTCAGGGGGTCAGATGTGGGTGTGCACCCCCCCCATTATCAGATTTGGTTTTGAGGACCAGCAGGGAGATGGAATGCCAAGTGGGGGAGAGGGTGCACTGGAGGGGATCTCATGCATCTCCATCTTACAAGCTCTCTGCACAAGGGAAACAAGGTAGGACCATGGACCTAACAGCAAGGGTTGGTTTCGAGGTCTTACTGTGATAAGCAGTACCAACTATTTTGGAGAGGGTCATTATTATGGCTCTAATGCAAGAAAGCACTGAAGCACATGCTTAACTTTAAGTAGCTGCTTAATATCCTTCAATGGATTGGGATGCTGTCCTGAATTAGGGCTTATATGACTCCCTGCTAATGACATGGTGCAAATCAGAGTGCTTGTGTCATTATGCAGAGCTATGGGCACATTTCACAATGAAACCCCAAACCTGGCTAGTGTGGGGCTTGAACATGGAAACAAGACCAGTGGAGTATTTTGGGGGTCCTTGTGAACATTTTTTGTCCAAACTCATAGCTAAATCTTTTGTCTGGCACAGATTTTAGAAGACTTAATTTCATTTTGGTTACTCAATGGAATTGGTCAATTGGAGTTGCTCATGACAATTGGTCACATGGTGGGGTTTCTGGGTCAGACTTGCCCATACGCAAGGCTCCCTTCTCTCGTTTGGAGTTTTGCCTTGGCTATGCCAAGTGAAAATGAATCTGAATCTTCACACAAAACTGAAATTGGTATGTTCTGCACAGCTCTAATATCGGTAATGTTCAATATTTCCCTCTTCTTGTACCAGTATGGGCCGGGCGTTTGATTCAGTATTAACGAGGAGCTTCTGTGCTCTTTTTGTTCTTTTGCCAAACATTGTGTGCCGGTAGTGCAGGAAATCTGACCGCCCTTCAAAATATTCCGTCATCTCTTTGGCATTTTCAACCCGTTTCTGAAGGCCATCTACTCGCGTCTCGCTGTAAAACTCCATGGTGCGCTCAGTCTCTGGCTCCATCGTCTTGTAGGTGTGTGCTAGGAAAGCCAGAGATGCTGTGTAAATCTTAAAATGTAAGAGTGACAGCGACGATGAATACAGACTTGCAAAATATTACTAGGCGTGAGCAAGTAGCATCTCTCGTGACAAGCTTTGCTTTGTGATTGCCCCAGCAGCCATCATAGAGCCTGAATGTCCCACGCACCTGTGCAGGAGAGTAAGAGAATGTGAAACGCCCAGGGCCAGCTCCAGGCACCAGCCTGGCAAGCAGGTGCTTGGGGCGGCCGCTCCGGAGAGGGGCGGCACGTCCAGGTATTCGGCGGCAATTCGGCAGACGGTCCCTCGCTCCCGCTGGGAGCAAAGGACCTCCCGCCGAATTGCCGCCGCAGATCGCGATTGTGATCGCGGCTTTTTTTTTTTTTTGGCTGCTTGGGGCGGCCAAAACCCTGGAGCCAGCTCTGGAAACGCCCTATACTCTTCTGCACAAGCACTGAAGGACAGCAGCATCCACAGGGCCACTGCAGCCTCCCACGCATCTGGGCTGGGAGTAGGTGGAGCCTTGATTCCACCCCTGGAGGCCTCCATGTGTGCAGCTGGCTTGGAGGTACGTGCTGCACTAGGTTTATGGCTGTTACAGGGTATGTCTGCCCCAGAGCAGGGGAAACCTAGGAGGCAAATTGTGACTTTGAGACTGGCCTAAACAGGATAGTTCTACCAGTTAAACCAGTATAATTATACTGCTATAGTTAAACCAATATAACTCCCATGTGGCTGTTTTCAGGTTAGCTAAAACCCCTTCCAAAGCAATATAAAATAAACTGGGGGGAAAAAACAACTATTCTTATACTGGAATGTGTGTCCACACAGGGAATTCCATTGGAATAACTATCTTGGTTTAAATTCACCCCTTGGTTTATATTGATATAACTTCCACATTTAAACAAGTCCTGAGTAACAATCAGGTTCCCGATCTGCCCCCGGGGCAGGGCAACAATGCAAACTGTCCCACATGGGGCTTGTAGTAAAGTAACAATTGATCCCGTAGTGAGAGGTGGAGGAGTAAAGCCTGCGCATGTGTGATGAAGTGGAACTGTTCTTAATGTTTCCTCTAAATGCTGTGTGGGTGCCTCAGTTTCTGACCAACACTCTGTCGCCTAGCAACTAATGGCCAGGCACTTCCCCCCTGCAAGGGGATGCTAAAGGTGTGGGAGAACAAAGAGGTCAGGTAACCTCCTGGCCGGGGAAAGGAACTCAGCAGAGAAGAAGGGGCTGGAGGGGGGTTCAGTTTGGAGCTGTTTGGGGACGGGAGGTGAGGGCAGATGGGGGTGTCTGGCTCGCGGGACTCCAGAATGGACCCAGCTGAAGGATCCGGTTCTCTGGACCTACAAGCTCTGTTTTAGACCGTGTTCCTGTCATCTAATAAACCTCTGTTTTACTGACTGGCTGAGAGTCACGTCTAACTGCAAAGTGGGGCTGCATGCAGGACCCTCTGGCTTCCCCAGGACCCCGCCTGGGCGAACTCGCTGTGGGAAGCGCACGGAGAGGCATATGCGGAATGCTCCAAGGGCAGACCCAGAAAGTAAAGCCGTGGGAGCTTCTTGCCCTAAAGACAGTCTACTCCATGGGAGAGGAGACGCCCCAAAGTCCTGACTGGCTTTTGTGGGGAGCAGTTCCAAAGCATCGCCTGGGGACTCTGTGACAGCATGAGCTGATACATTTTCATCGGTTTTGTAAAGCTGTAATAACACTTGGCATGTTTACAGGACCTTTTATCCCAAAAGACTTCAGAGCTCTTTGCAAACATTAAATAAACATCCAGCCAAGCATTCAGCGGAAACATAGGAAACTCTATTATGAACCCTAGTTCTGAGAGGGCTGGGGTGTGGCCCATGATGACCCCACGTAACACTAGAGATGTAAATACCATTTAAAAAGTGAACTGTTTAACTTAGGGCTGTCAATTAACCACAGTTAACTCATGCGACTAACTCAAAAAAATTAATCATGATTAATCGCAGTTTTAATTACACTGTTAAACAATAAAATACCAATTGAAATTTATTAAATATTTTGGATGTTTTTCTACATTTTCACATATTGTATTCGGTGTTGTAATTGAAATCAAAGTGTATATTATTTTTGATTACAAATATTTGCACTGTAAAAATGATAAACAAAAGAAATAGTATTTTTCCTTTCACCTCATACAAGTACTGTAGTGCAATCTCCTTGTCATGAAAGTGCAACTTACAAATGTCAATTTTTTTTGTTAAATAACTGTACTCAAAAAACAACAACACCCCAACATAAAACTTTAGAGCCTACAAGATCAATCAATCCTACTTCTTGTTCAGCCAATTGCTAAGACAAAAAAGTTTGTTTACATTTACAGGAGATAATGCTGCTGTCTTCTTATTTGCAATGTCACCAAAAAGTAAGAACAGGCATTTGCATGGAACATTTGTAGCCGGCATTGCAAGGTATTTACATGCCAGATATGCTAAACATTCATATGTCCCTTCATGCTGTGGCCACCATTCCAGAGGACATGACTCCATGCTGATGATGCTCGTTAAAAAAATAATGCATTAATTAAATTTGTGACTGAATTCCTTAGAGGAGAATTATATGTCTCCTGCTCTGTGTTTTACCTGCATTTTGCCATATATTTCATGTTATAGCAGTCTTGGATGATGACCCAGCACATGTTGTTCATTTTAGAATACTGTCACTACAGATTTGACAAAACGTAAAGAAGGTACCAATGTGAGATTTCTAAAGATAGCTACAGATGTCTTAAAAGAGCAATACTCTGATGCGGAAACTACAGAACCCGAACCACCAAAAAAGAAAATCAGCCTTCTGCTGGTAGCATCTGACTCAGATAATGAAAATGAACATGCATCGGTCGTACTGCTTTGGACTATTATCAAGCAGAACCCATCGTCAGCATGGACGCATGTCCCCTGGAATGGTGGGTGAAGGGACAAATGAATCTTTAGTGCACCTGGCACGTAAATATCTTGCGATTCTGGCTACAACAGTGCTATGCGAACGCCTGTCTCGCTTTCAGGTGACATTGTAAACAGAAGAAGGCAGCATTATCTCCTGCAAATGTAAACGAACTTGTTTGAGCAATTGGATTGATCAAGAAGTAGGCCTGAGTGGACTTGTAGGTTCTAAAATTTTACATTGTTTTATTTTTGAATGCAGTTATTTTTTGTACATAATTCTACATTTGTAAGTTCAACTTTCATGACAAAGAGATTGCATTACAGACTTGTATTAGGTGAATTGAAAAATATTTTTTTTTACAATGCAAATACTTGTAATCGAAAATGAATATAAAGTGAACACTGTGCATTTTGTGTTCTGTGT
The DNA here is from genome assembly GCF_013100865.1 of Trachemys scripta elegans. Lineage (NCBI taxonomy): Eukaryota > Metazoa > Chordata > Testudines > Emydidae > Trachemys > Trachemys scripta. The sequence continues at coordinate 41,796,449 of NC_048310.1, read as the reverse complement.
TGTAATTCAAATCAATATATTTGAAAAATGTAGAAAACAGCCAAAATATTTAAATAAATGGTATTCTGTGATTAACAGTGTGACTAATTGCGATTAATTTTTTTAATCGCTTGACAGCCCTAGTTTAAATGATTAAAAATATTTCGTTTCAACGGTTAACCGCCTGGGACCGATCCAGCCGGCATGGCTGGGGCTGCTGCGCTGGGTGGCACGGCTGGGGTCGCTCTGGCCGGGCGGCACGGCTCCGGTCGAGCGGTGCAGCTCGGGGTGCTCCAGCTGGCGCAGGGCCACTGGGGTCGGCAGGCTGGCCGGCGCGGGGCTGCTGGGGCCAGCTGGCAGGCCTGGGGGTTAATGGTTAAGACTGTTAACCGGTAAGACTAATGCTTATCGGTTCACCAGTTCATATTTTACATCCCTATGTAACGCTGTGCTGGGGGGGGGCTCTGGAGTCAGCACCAACTGCAAGGGGAGAGTTATTTCTGTTAAAACCTTCTTGGGTGAGATCTTTGTCCCTGCTCTGATCCCTTTATGCCAGGTAAAAGGGCCAGAGCAGCATAAAGGAGCTTGGTTCTGCCTGGGGAAGGATTCTCCCCAGGTTGGAGCTGCAGAAGACAACCCAGGCTGCCTTCTGAGCACCCCTTCACACTCCTCGATGTAAGGATGTGCTGGGGGTGGGAGGGGCGTGTCGGAGGTGAGATTGCAGCATGCAGTGCTGTAGAGATTTCAGGCAGCACTGTGGCCCATAGGAGAGCCGGAGGAAGCTGCTATATCTTAGATAGGCCCCAGGTCTGTCTAAGTTGCATTGGGGACCTCTCCAGACCCAGGATACCCCAGGATCGGGAAGGTGCACACCTAAGCAACTAGGTTGCAAGTTGTGAATTTCACCTCTTCAGTTTCTTGTGTTGTAACCAGTGCTTACAAAGGCTCTAGAATGAAACCTTGAACCTTGCGTGGTGGAGGATTTTTTGTTGTTGCTGAACCAGGTGACTGTGTCCAGTAGTTTACAGTCCCATGATTGGCCTTTTTGCCAAACCTAGGAGGAACGGTCATTGGGTTGCAGCCCACATTGTACCTTTGAGACCTTGGATGTGTCCCGGGCTGAAGTACTCTGTCGTCACCTCTGTTTTTTTATTCAGTTGTCTCATGTTCATCATGTCCTCTCTGTTTTCGAACCACTCCTTCACCTCCAGCACTCTGATACCTAGCAGGAGAAAAACCCCATGGCACAACCATGTGGCCCCTTGAAAATCTTAGACATCAGCCATTCCGTGGTGATGGTAACACGGGAGGTAGGGGAGAGAAAATCAGGTGACTTGTGCTGAAGGACAATGCTGGGGAAAGGAGGTTGTTTGTCCAGTTAGGGGCTTACACCCTGCTTCCTGGACCAACTGCGTATGGACATGACGTAGAAATAAAGAAAGGTCTTTAGTTAAGCATAACACACACTGTCCCCTTCATTTTCATAGAGATTTAGCTGCGTGACTCCCCGTCACATCAGTGGAAGACAGGGGGATCAGTTAGCACTATCCCACCGTTTCTCTACTGGAGAAAACTATAGACAACTCCTGCTCACAATTCAGGACTTGATCCTGAGAGGCGCTGAGCACTCTAGCCCGATCCTGCAAAGCATTTAAGCAAGAGCTTAATGTCAAGCAGGGGAGTGGAAAGGATCACTAACCTGCTTTAAACAAAGCACATGCTTAAGTGCTTTGTTGGATCAGGCTAAACTGCTCTGTGCCTGGATGGATCAAGCCATCAAACAGCACAGTGACTGCACTGCTTTCTGGGAACCTTACAGCTCAGTGGCCTGCCATCCGGCTTGTGACCCATGATGCTTCCCAAACCTGACAAAGCCCTTGAGAGTAGCCCTGAATCAGACCCAGAGGTACAAAAGTGATCAATGATACCAACCAGCATCGCAGTTACATCTTAGGATAGATATATAGACTCCAGTAAGAGTGCCCAGCAGTGCTGGAAGCCTAAGGGTTTGTAGGGGAGCGAACAGGGCAATGTGAAGAAGGGGTTGAGGGAGCAGAAGAGGAAAAGCAAGAAGTGTGAAAGGACGGGGAGAAAGGATAGGAGATACATTGGCACCTCTCTATCCTATTCTTCCCCCCACTCCCTAGACTCTGTCTGTCAGAGGGTGGAGATGGACGGCAGGAGAGAGATCACTTGATCATTACCTGTTAGGTTCACTCCCTCTGGGGTACCTGACATTGGCCACTGTCAGTGGACAGGATACTGGGCTAGATGGACCTTTGGTCTGACCTGGTACGGGCGTTCTTACGTTCTTATGCACCCCACCCATTTGTGTATTGTCTCAATGGACTCGCGCTGATCATTCATCTCCCCTTACATTCTGGGTCCTCATAGACGGTGAGGCGTTGGACCAGCCCATTGTTATTCAGGTACGGTGCCCATTTCTCCAGCTTTGCGTTCTTGTACTGGATCACCTTCTTCCCTTGGGGACAGCGGGTCTCAAATTCTGCAGAGGGCAAGGAGAAGGATTTAGCCGCAAGAGCTGAGAGCACAGGAACAGAGTTGCTTGTGTTTAGCAGCTGCTGCCAACACTAAAAGGAATTCACATGGGAGAAATAAAGGACTCCAGAGGAACTATTTGTTCCTTTGTCACATTCAGCTGCCTGAGAATGTATTAACATCCTTACCGTGCAGAGGGAACATTGTTCCTGATACTCTCCATGGCTGCAGGAAGGTGATGCACTTTCGGGGCGGGGAGGGGTCAATCTAGTGGGGTGCTTAGGCCCCTCTGCTGACTTCAGTGAATGTTGAGAGCTCATAGGAGCTCACAGGACTGGGCCTGATCCAACTGTCTCTGGGAGCTGGATCGGGTCTTTAATTTTCATAATCACGACATACTGCAATGGAGTGTATGGATTGGTATTGTCCTTTAACATCTGTGTATCTTCTGCTAGTGATGATTAAATTAAAGTAGAAAAGAAAGACACAGTCCTGGGGGTGTGGATTCCAGAGGGGGTTAGCAATGGGATGAGGAACCTTTCACTTCTCTCTGACTGGTTAGACTGTGGGCAATACCTTCTGAATTACCGCCTGAATTTCCCATTTACAAATAATTTATCTAGAGGCTGCTCTTGACTAAAGTTCTTACCAAATATAAAAGGTTTTCCTCTTATAGCATCTTCTGTCCAAGGATTGCAAAGTACATTAAAGAATTAAGCTTCACAACACGCCTGTGAAGTAGGCTATTAATTCTGTTTTACAAATAAGGAAACTGAGGCACGGAAAAGTTAAGGGACTTGCCTGAAGTCACACAGTGAGTCAATGGTAAAACTAGGACTAGAACCTAGATCCCCTTGCTCCCAAACCTGGGCTTTAACCACTAGACACATATAATGATTAATGACACTTTGTACAGCTACAGCACATACGTGATAATGCATCAACTGCCATGTAACATGGGTAATGCCAGGAAAGATATCCTGGCAGGTAGAATTCACCCAGGTAGCAGGCAAAGGAAGAAACCAGGTCCTATGTCCACAGTGGGGGCAGAGGTTCCCAATTTAGGATGAGATAATAGGTTCTGGGAGAATCCATGGGCACAAAACACAGCTGTGTAATTAAATAATAATTGTGTATCCTGATTTATTGCTATTTCATTGCTTGACTTTGTCCAGAATGTTACAATAAAGGTTCATTGCAATACACAAAATTGTATCTGTTGCCATCAGAAGAATATGCAACATGGTAAAGGAAGAACAAATACCTTTCCGAGATATTTGAATCGGGTCCACCCAGGATGCTGGCATGTCAAAACCCTTTTCCTCCTCCTCCTTATCCTATCAAGACAGAGCAGGGGTTTCCATTAGGTGAGCAATGCCCTGAGCAAAGCTGGCAGTACTCTCCTGCCATGACAGGAAGCATGTTTGTCTCTGGAAATACTTGTTATATTAGACTGCGGTTCATGCAAGTTATACACATTCCCAGGCGACACAGTGGTACGGTAAGGGATGGTTTCTTTGAGTTATACACACTGCTGAGGATACAGTCATGCAGCAAAGTATGGTTTATACAGTCATAGTTCCACGAGACACATGAGATATTTATGCATGTGACCAGTATCAGAGGGGTAGCCGTGTTAGTCTGGATCTGTAAAAAGCGACAAAGAGTCCTGTGGCACCTTATAGACTAACAAACGTATTGGAGCATAAGCTTTCATGGGTGAACACCCACTTCATCAGATGCACGCATCTGACGAAGTGGGTATTCACCCACAAAAGCTTATGCTCCAACACGTCTGTTCGTCTATAAGGTGCCACCGGACTCTTTGTCGCTTTATGCATGTAAGTATTTGCATCCAAAAGCTCACACTAAAAATCATACAGGTTGTTTAGTCAATAAAGTCTCAGAGCCGGTGGGACATTTCTGACCATATAATTTTGCAGAGTGGGTGCTATTTTATGCTTCACAACTAATTGCTCTTGGATTTTTTCCACTGTAACTGCGTGGCTGTTCCATTTAAAGGAACACTGCTATGTTCACGCCATCCAGAAGTCCCTCACACATTGCCACTAACAGAACCCAGCCATGGCCTAAAGGACTCCACTTTCTTTTGGTTTAAGATCATGCTGACTGTGGAGAAGCTCAGGACTGATTGACTAGGGCAGTGCTCATTAGAACCAATGACTTGCTTGTTTATTTCCTCTAATCTGAGAAGGGCACTCGCATACCATGGTGATGGGCATGGTATGAACAGATTAGATAAAGGGAGAGAATGTATTGATGTCATCCCTACACTATCACACTGTGTCCTTCATACTAAGATGTTGTTCCTCTCAACACACAGTATTTTCTTTTGTGAATATTATAAAAACACATGTATTATTTCCAAATCCCATTGCCACGTTCCTTCAGCCCCAGGGAGACGAGTAGAAGGTGTCCTGAAAAGTTGTATACTTTAATTTGATTTTTAAAAAGCAGTTTCATCCTGGGCAGGCTAGTGGCCTTCAGTGCACGTGGGCCTTGAACATGGGTCCCGTCCTTCAGTTCTCCCATCAATCAAAACTTGGCAGGCGCTGTAACAAATCGGTGACCACTTAGGATGTCGGTGGTGCCACTATGCTGCAAATCATGGTCAGAGGGAATTACACAGTAACAGCAGTGCTTGAATTTAGATCCTCCCGCTCCAAAAAGCACAGGTCCCTTCCCCATCACTTGAGCTAAAGGAGAATGTCTACCAGCCTTATAGGACTGAGGCAGTGAAGCACCTCTGATTCTCTCCAGCAGGGGGCAAAGGCACACATACACATAGGCCCAGTTCATTACAACATCACTCCCCTCTATCAAGAAGTCTGAGTAGAAACATAGGAAACTTACAAAATCATCCAAATCCTCATCAGCTAACTCCTCTTCTTCCTCCTCCGGAAGCAACAGAAGGGGCTTGTCAGTCCCCAGCAGCATGAACTCCCACCGCACTGGGTCCCCGAGGTCAAAGGTGAGATCCTAAGCAGGACAGAACAACCAGGGTTGGCCATAAAGGTGTCTTCAGCTTACGATGCTAATACCAAGAGACATATGACCTGCCATGGAGCACTCAACTGCATGCGACTCCCGCTCAGCAGCAGAGGTTCGGAACCTGTCGGTACCATGTGGAGTTCTAAGGATTTTAGTGGGGCATTACATCTATCCTTAGTGAGGGACTTATTGAATTCCGGGAGGTGGGTGGGCACAAGCCCGCCCCTGTGTAAAGACCCCTCCCCCAACCTTTGGGGAGGAGCCACTGGACCCGGGACTCAAGTGAAGACTGGGGACAACTAAGGAATAACAGGTTCGGGAGTAGGGGTCATAGGTTCAGAACTAAGGATCCAGAGGGGGACACCGAGCACAGAACCCCGGACAGTGCCCACTGCTCCTCAGAGCTGTCTAGTGGAACTCTGCCCGGATGCGTGCAACCAGAGAGGAACGGAAAAAGGCCGCACAGTTGCAGAGCACTTCCCCGTCCTACATCCTCCTCTTGGTATTGTCCATGGCCACTTTGGCAGCTTGTCAGACGCCCAAGGGCTGCACCTCTTCACTAACGGCCCTGGACGCAGTTCAACACTGCACCGGTGAGCGGAAGCAGCTTGGGGAGCCTGGTGTCAGCTGGAGGATTCCCGAGGGCCGCTCTAACTTGTGCACTGGCTGGCGTGGCCCCACGGCTTTGCTGCAGCTGGGGAATAGCGAGGGTGTAGAAACACCTTCGCCACGTCTCCTCCCATCCTGGTCTATCCCTGATGTGCCTCTGGAACTCCCCCTGTATGGGGCCCTTGTTGAGGGAGGGGGCACGCAGCCAGCTTTGCCGGCTGGGGATATTCCCCGGGGATGGGCTGCAATGGTAGCTTTGCAGGCACATCCCACCGGCTACAGCAACGTAAAGTGGTCAAAGAGCATCGGTGAATTGGGCCCAGGCCTACACCCTGGCTCAGACGCTGGCGTGGGGGGCAGCTGCTCTGACTTCTGGACCTAAAGCCAGTGTAAGCAGAGCTAAGGGGGAGGGATGGCAAGTGAAATGTGAGCAGCCACGTGGGTCTCCATTTGCCCCATGCCATCGAATCCAACTGCTTGCTCTCCTGCAGGACAGGAACATTTAGAACGGGAGCGTTACCTTGCAGCCATTCCAGCAATCCTGCATGTTGACCCAGTAGTTCTGGTGGTTCCAGATGCTTTCAATGCCAAGGAAATGGTCGTCGGTGGTGCTGTAGCTGTGTGCTGTGAAGGGATCAATGAAGAAGCTCTCCGGCACCTCCCGCTTCCCCGACAACACCAGAACCCAGGCGTGGACACGTAACCCGTACAAAGGGTCCGGCTTTGGCTTTTCCGCTTCCTGCAGGACAGAGTAATGGTCTGAAGTTATAATCCAACACAACAACAATTGTGCTTGGCCCTTCTCTGGTACCGTTCTGCCACGGCTCTCCAGGCGCCACACTGATTAATGGAACCTCACGGCCCCCGCTGTGAAGTAGGTAAGTATCATTAGCCCCGTTTATAGTAGGGAAATTGAGGCACTGAGCGGGGAAATGGTGTGTCCCCAAGGTCACTCAGTGGGTCATGGGAACAACCAGCAATGGAACCCAGAGTTCCGGCCACATCCCCTCTTTATATCAGCTGGAATTCTTTCCAGTTAATCAGCTTGCTAAATGCCAGGTCACTATTTACTGTTATGGGTACCAAAGAAAACCAAAGCTGGCCAGTAACTAGTTCATTCGTTTAAGCAGCTTGTCTGTTTATACAGCGTACGTCTGTGTGGACAATCTGCTCTCTGCTGAGCTGTGGCCCCCTCGTCTCTACAGCAGTCAGAATGCACTAGGTCAGTCATGGCGCTAGTGTCAGTGAGGTGGCACTGAACCAGGGACAGAGCATGAGGCTGGGAATCAGGGACTCCTCGAACCCAGATCCTCAAGGGATGAAAATCAGCAAAGCGCCACGGAGGTCAACGGAGCGATGCTACTTTACACCAGCTGAGGATCCAGCCCCTGACGTTTGTTCCCCGTTCTGCCACTCTGCGTGTGCCCCTTTGCAAGCTGCTTAGGGGCAAATTTTCAAAAGCGGCCACCATTTTTGCCTGCCTCCATTTTGGGTTGTCCAACTTGAGATGTTTAGGGCCTGATTTTCAGTGGCTCTGAGCCTCCACTATTACTTCCAGTAGATGTCAATGGAAACTGCAGGTGTTCATCATCTCAAAAAATCAGTGGATACTTTTTGAAAATCCAGGGCCCAATGGCACTGTGCCTCAGTTTCCCCATTCACACAACTGGGCTAATATTACTCATCTGTCTTGGAGGGGGTTGTGAAGCTTAACTTAACATCTGAAAATCTTGGCGGTGTAAGGGATTGTATATTGACCCATATTTCAGGGCTACCTTATGCTGCCTTTTCCCAGGCTAAATACTCGCTGAAACACACAGTGACTTACCGGCCCACTGAAGTCAGTGGGGGCTGAGAGTTTCTCACAGCTCAATGATGGATGATTTAGTTGGGGTTTGGTCCTGCTTTGAGGAGGGGGTGGAACTAGATGACCTCCTGAGGTCCCTTCCAACCCTGATCTTCTATGATTCTATGATGGGAGGTGGCTAGCAACTTGATGAGTCAGTCACTAGCTGTGTCAGGGATCTTGCTGCTGAGACTTCGGAGAAAGATGGAGACACATGAACATTTACTCACCATGACCTTCTCCTCTTCCTCTTTCTGCTTCTTCTTCTGTGCGGCTTCAATATCGGCTTCCTTCTTGGCCACCTGCTGGAGCTCAAACTTGCTGCGCAGGTCCCGTGGGGGCTTGACCGCGTACTTCTTGATCTTCTCCTTCACGGGCTCTTTCAGGACCTGCAACCACAAGAGCAGAGGGCTACAGAGCCTTATTTGGGGGAGGGATAGCTCAGTGGTTTGAGCATTTACCTGCTAAATTCAGGGTTGTGAGTTTAATCCTTGAGGGGGCCACTTAGGGATCTGGGGCAAAATCAGTACTTGGTCCCGCTAGTGAAGGCAGGGGGCTGGACTCGATGACCTTTCAGGGTCCCTTCCAGTTCTATGAGATAGATATATCTCCAATATATATTATTTAACCCACTAGGGATGTAAAGGAGCCCACAGGACAGGCAGATCACAGGCACCCCGTGGTGCTCAGCTCCCTTAACAGTCTGTGGGTTAGTACTTCATGGATCTGGGGTTCAGTAAACTCTGAGAGCCCAACCAGGCCTCTTCAGTGGAAGAGTGACATGGAAAAGAACTCAGCAGATCACCCAGGCGTAGAGAAGACCAGTTGCATGGACACTGCCCTTGGTTCAGACCTTTTACACTGGAGCCCCCAGTCGGTACCAGAGCGTGTTAAACAGAAGGCAGTCACAGACCTATGGGACGCCAGTCACGTTCAGCATGCCTGGCCCTTCTCACCGCATTGTGGCTGACTCGCCAGAACCAGTGAGCTGGGCTCCTCACCTCCTTTGACTTCTCCAGCAGTGGGCACACCTCCCTGGTCTCGTCCATCATGCAGATCTCCCGGGTGGCGTAACCGTTCACACAGTAGGCATCGTAGCCCGCACCGATCAGCAGGGAGCACAGGAGCACGCTGAAGCCAAAGCAATTCCCCCTTTGGTACTTCAGGATTGTGGTCGGGGAGGGGAGGTAACTGGGCTTTAAAGAGCAAACACGTTTCCTTGCTTAAAGTCTTATTCCCATCTTCTTGGTCTCTTTACCTCCACCCTCGAATCCCCTCCTTCTCCAGAAACAAACCACAGGCTCTCAGACGCAGTGAGATTCTCTGGGCCAGGCACTGCAGAACTACAATGGGACTCACATGTAGGAGAGAACGGAGCCCTCTGGTTCCCACACGTTCCCTGTGAGTTTATTCCCTGTATCTATGGTCCCTGCATGTGCAATAACTCTGCCCGAGTTCACTGTTTCCCCAGAGTTCTCTCCTTTGTAGATTCCTTTGCTAGGAAGCCATGTGGGCTAATGGATGGAGCAGAAGGCTGGCAGCCAGGAGACCTGGAAACTTGCTGTGCAACCGTGGCAAGTCGCTTCACCCCTCGTGCCTCAGTTTCCCCATACATTAAATGGAGATAATGATACTTTCTATGAGATCTGTCAGTACAACGAGCTAGAGAAGTGTCAGGATTTGATTGCTGAATCCCACACCAATTTGAACAACTTAGGGCCGCTCTTCAGCAAGTATAAATCAGCGTGGCTCCATTGCAATCAGTGGGGCTGCGCTGATCCTCCCCAGCTAAGGATCTGATCCTTCATCTCTAACTGTGTTCCCAGTCCCTCTGGAAGCCTCTGTCAGGGTGCCTCAAAGTCTCCTGTGGAGCTGAGACAACATCCCATCGAGGTGCCTCATAACGGGTCACCGAGACCTACCAGCTTCTGTCCCTGTACATGCTCCTCCTCTCCAAGGCAAGCAGCCTCCCGGTCCTTGGAAGGGAAGCCTGATGCTTTAGCATGCAAGGAGCCACCACCTGATCTGCGTTGTACACGCCCACTTCAATGGAGCTACATGGTTGTGGGTGAGACCAGGATCAGGACCAGTAGGCTAGCTGGAGGCTTGGGAAGGCTGACAGGTTTGGGAGGCCCAGAGTCTCCACTCAGCAGCTGGGAAATGATCATGCCTGTAACATGGTCGTGTGCCCAAATAATGCACATGCACAGGGCTCACTGAAGTCAATGGGAGTTTTGCCTGAGTAAGGAGGAAGAAAGGGTTCTTAACAGGCCCTCTTGGGGAGGAGGCTCCTGGAGGGGTCAAAGGGCAAGACTCGTCATAGCTCCATAACCCGGGTTGTGCCAGTGTGATACCCTGATGAGAAACCCGTTACTGTTAATGATGTGGGACTCCCAATGCGCCAAGGGGGGCAACTGGAAGACTCAAAGGAAGTGCCCATTTCTTACCGGCGTGATGGGGGACGAGAGGGGCTCCATGGTGAGATAGTCAGAGACGAACTGGGCACAGCCGTCCCAATTATACAGCTCCGGGTACGGCTGCAGGGTCGGGCGCACTGTGGTGCTCACAAATTTCTGCAGCAAGAGGATGTTGGTTAGCGGCTACGCGGTGGGGAATCCATCGGAAAGCGGCACGCAGAGCAGGTGACAGGGAGGGACTCCGGGGCCAGCTGGCCAGAGCTAATGTCCAACTCCTCTCTACAATATAGCAAGCGTTTGATCAACCTTCTTGCTCTACAATTGACTCTTTCTGAGATGGGAAATACAGTGGGCAGAGAGGCCGTCTCACCATAGCTTCTGAAATACGTCTCTGTCTGTCCTCTGCCTTTGCCACTTCCTGGCTGGACTAGAGCAATGGGATATACCTGGACATGAAGCCTTCAGCACTTGGGTAACTGCAACTAGGATCGAGTGCTGCAGCGTCCGACCGCCAGCTCCCAGGGCAGTCAATGGGAGTTGAGTTCAAGATGCCCATTGTTGGATTGGGCCCTTCCCCGCTATCTTCTAATCTTAGGGAAGCCTCACACCTATTGTTACACATCCGGCAGCCACGGTTCATAGAAAGCTTGTATGTTTCCAGCTTCCACATGTTGTGCCTGACATGTTGTCAGTAAAAATTTTGAATGCTGGATCTGCCCATCCTTAACTTGGGGGAGACAGGCCCAGAACTGGACGCGAGCTCTGCAGCTCAGGCCTGTCTCTATAACCAGCCCAAACAGGACTCCATATTTGAACACCCAACATCTGGAGAGGTTCAGACTAAGATCCAAATCTGGATCTAAACTTTGTGCCTCAGATCGAGCTCGAGGGCTGAGCATATTGTGGGTCTTCAGAGTTGATCTCTTAGACTCAGGTATTTCTTTTAGTTTGATTCACTTCTTTTTTCTGTTCCCCAAATGTACTGTATGCTGAGTATACAGTCAGTGCGATAGGTATACAGTTGGTGTGTATAACTGCTGTGTCAAGTGTGAAGTTGGTTTAGTGGAACTACACCTGGTAGGATGGGTGTTTAACTGGGGTGCTCGGTGCATACCTGGGCACTGACTGTACAATTGGTGGGTTTTCAGCACTGGTTGTGACTATTGCAAGAGAGCACATGGGACTGGCCCTTGGACAATTCTACTGCTAAAATATGTTTGCAGTAAAAAATATAGGCAAATGAATAAAAAGATAATCAGCATAGAAAGAAAGAAAGAAAGAAAGAAAGAAAGAAAGAAAGAAAGAAAGAAAGAAGTAACTGTGCAGAATTGTACATAGTCCATATCATATGCTATCATAAGCAAACCCAGGTTGTCCCCAACACCCCTGTCTCCAGATGTTCCTTTACCTCCACTCCACACTCATTTAATGGGTGGAGGAAGAGTGGCTGGCGATCCGGGCAGAGATGCGCATACTGTCGATGGAAATTGTCAGCTAGTTGCAGCAGCATCTGCTCCTTGGCAGAATTTGTCTTGTAGGAGGCTGGTAACTGGGAGGTGTCAATGGAACTCCAGTCAAATTCACTTCATGCGACGGGAGGAGGCAAACAGAAACGGATAATGACCATAGTGAGATTCAGATGGGTTAATCCTGTCTGAAGAACCACTAGGGTCTCTCTTCTATTATTTCCCAGCAGTTGGTGCAAATTAAATAACTTTGGGGTCATATTGAAAAGTGCCCAATTCAAAACAGGAGGGCAGGAAACCCAACTAAGCTGCTCCCAGTGATGGCAAGTGAGCTGCACAGCCCAGTGGGCCTGTAAGTATCTTCCTATGATCTCTGTATACCTGATCCAATGGGGAACACACGAAAAATGCAATGTAGAGAGCCAGTTAGAGCGCGGCTTGTGCCATGAAGCATGAGGGCTTAGCTCCCTTCCAAAACACCTGGTCTTTTTAGTCCTTACTCTGGTAACTCTGGAGATTCCCATTATCCAGCTAAATGGATTTTTTAAAAAATCTTGCTAAGCAATTGGCCTTGGTGCTATCTTGTGGCACGGAGTTCCATAAACTAGCTATGCATTGGTGAGAATGGATTTCATCTTCGCTGTTTCAGAAATGCAGTCTGTCATGTATTCTTGTCTGTCTGTCTCTCTCACACACACACACAGATTCCTACTTACGGTACAACATTTGGGATATGGACTTGGATCTCTGACAGCTTCTCTTCCAGGTCTTGGAGTTCATTACTAATCACAAAGACTTGCTTTTCTTCCTCCTCCTCTTCCCCATGCTCTCGCAGGACTTCCATCCTGCTCCCTCATGGACTGCTGGGAGAGAAGCACTCACATGGGTTATTTTAAAAGGGTAAGAAAGGGCAACAGAGAAACATTTTTATTCTCTGCCTACAGATTTGTTTGGAATGAGGAAAGCAGAGTTGGCTGGGGGTGGGATTCCCTCTTAGGGAAAAATGTAGTATAGGGCATGATTTTAATCCATATTGGGTCTGCTGACTACTGATTAGTGTGAGATGTGGCTGGGGGAGTGGGGAAGCAGAAGGGCTGCTGCTTCTTTGATGGATTAGAAACACAGGAACTGCAGAACTGACCCATGATCCACCTAGTCTGGTATCCTGTCTCCAGCAATGGCCAGCAGTAAGCAGCTATGGAATAACCTGCCCGTAGGGGAATTTCTTCCTGACCCACTTGAGTTAGAACTTGGTTGCTGCCATGAAGCATGAAGGTTTAGATCCCTTCCAAAACACCTAGTCATTTTAATCCTTACTATGACAACTCTGGAGGTTCCCGTTATCCATATAAATGTCCACTCCTTTTGTTTTAACCCTGCTAAACAATTGGCCTGGGTGCTGTCTTGTGGCATGGAGTTCCACAAACTAGCTGTGCATTGGTGAAAAAGGATTTCCTCTTAGCCATTTCTGATGTGCTGTCCTTCAGTTGGATAAGTCTGTGCTGAGGGCGCCGAGCGTGCTGTGAGGCGGGCTGTACATTGCGGGGACTTTTTAAATCTAAATAAATAGCAGAACAGCAGAAGTATCTCCAAGGCTTGTTTTTGTTTTTGTTTTGTTTTTTAAGCTCACCCTGATCCCAACGTGTGTTTTGGGGCTTGGGGAGATAAGGAGTGAAAATGGAGACGCAAGCGCTCTCTCTATCTGGTGTTGTTTTGGTTGGCAGCGGGAATGGCACGTAGGACGAAGACAGCAGGAGGAGGAGATTTACTGAAATAAGACAGAAATGCCCACAAAGGGTGGAGAGGAAGGAGTGATTTCACATTGGACCATTCACTGGAGCTCTCCCTGCCCTGGGCTTTGGACTACATTCAGCCAGCCAGCCAGAGGGGAGTATCCAGCCGGAGCAAACCAGCTCGTCCCATTGACAACCGCATGACTGTATGTCTCTGGTTCCTTACTAAGATTTGTCAAACTCTCCCGCTGTGTGTGTGAAACTCTCCCTTTTCCCCTGTTCCCCACCCTGCCCTAGCTTTCCTCTTAGTGTTTGTATTGATTAGTTGTACTGATGCAGCACCTAGGGGCCTCCGACAGGGATTAGGACCCTACTGTGCTAGGCGGTGCACCAGGGGTTAAAGACGGGACTTAGTATGGCGAAGGGGGGGCTCCCCACAGCTCCCCCTCCTCTTTCCAGCTCCTTTAATCACTACCCTGTGCAAATGTTTAACACTGTTCCTTCTGCATTTAAACCCTGGTCTGCTGCAGCGACCAAGGAGGGACGGAAGGAGCCCAACCTCCCACTCGTCAGGAGCAACCCCAGTAGACCCCTTTGCATCTCCCAAATGCTCCCACAGTGCCCAGCCTCCAGCCCCCCCCTTCTTCACGTCCCCCCTCCAGCCCACCCCTTCCTCCCCTGGGGGCACAGTCCGAAAAATGGCCTGGTTTTCTGTTCTCAAAATGCGCTCCATGTGATCTGGGGGGGAGTAGCCCCCGGTCACCTCATCGGGCCCCACGCAGACCCCCGCTCTGCTGAGGGTCGTGCAGCACGAGCACTGGGCTTTTCTGGTTTTGCTTTCCTGTGACGGACAGATGACCCCCCTCCCCCCAAATTCAGCCCTCCCAAGTATAACAACTCCACTGGAGCCTCGTGCCAGGCAGGAGTTTTTCCCAGCATCCTCCTTTCGCTTTCCCAAAGCTCCCGGGTTTGCTCCTGCCTCTGCTGAATGCTCCCTGCCTTCGGCTGATTCCCTGCCCCTTGGCCTGGGCCCTACCTTTCCATGCCCTGCCTGGCCCCTGCCCTCCCGGGCATGCCCCTGCTCCCATCGCTGGGACGCCCCTTCCCTGGGGGTCCCCTGTGCTGCCCCATAGGGCATCCCACCCCTTGCCTGCACTCAGACATCCACATCCTCGCTCACACAGGCGCACAGGTGTTCTCCATCTCTCAGTGCCCCGGGTGTAACTGCAGAGCAACCGCCTCTGAGACAACCCCAGGGCCTCTCACCACCCACCCACCCACCCAACCACCCCTCTGCAAACAGCGGCCTCACCAGCTTCTCCTGCGCTCGCCCAGACCTGTTGGGCTCCCTCGCCATGGCAACCGCCTTCCATAGGCTGAGGCTTCTGGGAGCTGTAGTTTCTTGGGCAGGAGTCGTTCCTTGGGCAGAGAGTAAGGCTGGGACTGGCAGTATAAGCAAGACCAGTTTCCTTGCTGTGGAACTTGTGGAGGTTTTGAAAATGGAAAAATCTTTTAAAATCTAGGCGCAAATTTTCAAAGCTTGGGCCAATTTGCACTGACTGAGCCTGTGCTAAACCCAGCCTTTGAAAATTTCAGCCCTAATGTTTGTTTTCTATTATTGATGCATTTGTTCACCTTTTGCATTTCACTTGGATTGAGAAATTAGTCCAGTCAATTTCACCCTTTGCCTCTAGTCAGTTTTACTGTCAGGATTCCTTCCTGCACTGGCAACATCCTGCAGTATTTGGATTTGGGTTTCCAGCCAAACTAACATCTGTTTGCACTGATATTTTAATGTGAATAAATCAAATTTACTGGAGAGGGGTCAGAGATGAGTCATGATTAAAGGAATAGAAAACTTGCCAAGGCGCTCAATCTAGTTTAACAAAGAGACGGTTAAGAGGTGAGTTGTTTACAGTCTGTAAGTACCTATATGGGGAACAAATATTTAATAATGGGCTTTCAGTCTAGCAGAGAAAGGTCTAACGCGATCCGATGCCTGCAATTTGTAGCTAGACAAATTCAGGCTAGAAATAAGGTGTACATTTTTTAACAGTGAGAGTAATTAACCATTGGAGCGATTTACCAAGGTTTGTGGTGGATTGTCCATCACTGACCATTTTAAAATCAGGATTGGATGTTTTTCTAGATCTGCTCTAGGGATTATCTGCGGGAAGTTCTCTGGCCTGTGTTATACAGGAGGGCAGACTAGATGGTCACAGTGGTCCCTCTGGCCTTGGAATCTATGAAAAACATTTCTGTTAATATTCATTTGGCAAAAACTTGGATTCTTTTTTGCAAAATGTAAGGCCCCCAGCTCTAGCAAAAGCTTATGCAGATCCGTAACTTTACTCACAGGAGTAGTCCTGTTGAAGTCAGTGAGATATCTCACATGCTTAAAGTTAAAGGTGAGGGTGTTTGCACTGCAGAACAAGGGACTTGGTCCTTTAACTCCAGCTGTAGAGGTTCGTGCTTTCAGCTGTTGGAGCTCAGGGGTCAGTTCCTAACAGTGCGCAAGATGACGGCAGTTACACATAGGATCCCTGAGTGCAAAAATCATGAGACTGGCTAAAAAAAAATCACATTTTTTATAGTAATACATGTTGGGCTTTTTTTCTTTGCTTTCTGTTTTCTGAACTTTAAGGTTCGCTCACGTCATGTGTTCAAGCTTTTCATCACAACCATGAGGACTAGAAGGATAATGAAAGCTGTGTGTAGCTGGCATAGATGTGGCCAGTTAGTAAATATGGTTTTCAATCCCACTGTGTCTGTGTGGGGTCTTCATATTCTTATTGTTATGTAAAGATCAGCCCCATCCGAAAGGGGCTAGTTTTATTAAAAAGGATTTATGTGTGTGTGGGGGGGAGGAATGCAAAAACTTCTCTTAATTAGTGAGCTCCCAGAGCCGTGAGTTGTGTCAGTGCTTATGACGAGCGGTCTAATAGGAAGGCTGGCGTTTAGTGAGTCCTTTCCACCACTGCAGCAATGACAGGAGGCTAAATTGGCACTGATGCAATCACTGGGGAAGTGTGAGTGTGAGGGGTGGGGGAGAATCAGCTGTTGAAAGATGATATAAAGAGCACAGCGAGGCCAAGGCAAAGAGAAATGTGGACAGCTGTGGGTGAGCAAGGGTATGCAGGTCTGGCAATGGTGAGTAGAGAAAAGCTCATGAAATCTCCACTTTAAACAGGGACTGCAGGGCTCTGTTTGTGATTGTTGAAGTGGTGGATTTCTCCTCCTAGATTGTAACTTACAAGAGGGCAGCACTGTCTTTCTCTTGTCTCCTGAAAGCAATTGGTAGGGCTTCCAGAATGTCTTCTTGTGTAGCCATGTTCTCCCTTCAGAGAACGGGTCTTGATTCCTCAGTCTCCTCTCCTTGTCAAGTCCATTAACTTTTAGGCAAAGTGAGCGCAAGATGCGATCACACCAGAACTGTAGCATTTGATACCGACTTTGCTGAGGTATAAATGGCTACGTGAGGTGCAAGGCAGTGGGGGAATCAGATCCAAGAAGTGCACCTATTTACTGCTAGCGTTTTTAGCCTCTCTAGAGCTTGGCCTACCTCAGTGCTGTAGAAGTCCTGCACTAACAGCCCTTCTATGTCTGTCATCCATAGATCTCCTAGAGCTCTAATAATGATTCCCTATGTCCCAGATGGGGAAAGTGAGGCACAGAAGTCAAGTGACTTGTCCAAAGTCTCCTCCTAAGTCAGTGGCAGAGATGACAGTGGAACCTACTTCTCTAGATTTTTAGCCTTGTGCAGACATGGACAACATGAGGGCAAAGCTGGTGTAAAATGCTGCTGAGTCGGGATGGGGACTATGTTTACCTGCATTGTCCCTGCTGTTAATGACTGGGGGCAATGGAGTCAGACCTCTATCCACTAGCCCGCACTGCCTCCTAGCACGCTCGCCAATGAGATGGCTCCTTCTCTGTCGAACTGTTACAATAGACAGCTGGGAGTGTAAGATCTGGGGAGCGGAAGGCGGCCTTGACTTCTTGTCCTTTATCTGTTTATTTGTGATGTAAATGTACATTCCCTTCAAAGCCACATTCTTTCTTTAGCTGCCTCAAAGGATCTGAGGGAAGCTGCTGTTCCGCTTGTAATTTACCACTTTAATTAGAACTCCTCTCTAAAGTGGAAAGTGAACTTCCTAAGGAGGAACAACTCTTTCCTTCCTCTTCTGTTTGCCCTGGTGCCTCTCCTGTGTGATTTCATGGCAAGTGCTCAGCTGTTACTACTGGCCTGTAGTCACTTGTCCGGGTTTATTTTTCTCTGCATATCCTCTGAGTTGGGGACCCTGATACCTCAAGCCCAGTGAAGTAGCCCTATTGGCGATGCCGCTTTAATGCAGGACCAGATTTTGTCCTGTATGTTGTAGGCTGGCTGTTGAGGAAGGTTTTGCTGCTCAGACCCTTCAGTGATAGGCAAAATAACAACCGAGAACACATCTGGGTACAAAGGAGACCAGGAGATCCCAAATTAGAATTAGTAGCACTGATGGTCAGGGTAACAGACTCCTTCAAAAACCCAGGAAAGCAATGCTTGCTGTGGAACGCGGAGTATTCTGAGTGGGTGAACTTCAAAGACAATATTGACTTTGCTTTCTAGATAGGTTCAACATGTCAGCACGTTCTACTGCTACAGGAAGACTTTTACATGGCTGTATATGTTTCCAGAGGCTACAGATGAGCATGTTAGACATCAAAATAAGCTAGAGTCTGTTTGCTTTTCAGGAAGTGACTGTGACATGCCTGCTGCTGCTCGCTGCTCTCTGGCTGCCTGGGGGTGAGAGCTACAATAGTGAGTCTCTTTATTTACTGGGCTGTGGGGTGAGGCTGAATAGTGAGGCCAAGAAGGGTGAAATCCTGTACCTGGGAATGTGCTCAAGCTACTTATCCAGAGTAGGATTAGCACTGGTCACTTCTCCCAAGAGCAGAAGGCATTTGGGTGGCTGGGGGGTGGAAGAGCGCGTGCACACACACACCCCAGCTAAGGATGCCAAAGTTTTGGGGCCAGAAGTGGGATCTTTCCACCTTCTTGTCAGCAGGAAGCTTTTTACCTGCCAAGCCAGAGATGAAGGTTCTCCATCTCCTGTACCAGTTGAGAGCAGCCACTCATCACACTGAGATTTGGATGCTAATGACCTCCGCTTGAACAAGGGGAAGTGCAGACTCTTGAATGTTCCCTCTTGGTAGGTCCTGAAGAGGCATTGTCTTTCAGATGTAGTGTCCCAAGGCAGTTCAGCCATTAATGTAAAGGTTCTCTTGGGATCTAAGCAGTGACTCTAAATAAGTGCAACTCGTTCCCCTCACGGCTGAGCAGAGCACTGACTCAGACTTAGAGACAGGCTAACTGTAGCTTGCTCCACTATAGCCAGTTATTCGCAATGCACTTAAACATACCCATGTCCCTCTGCTGTAGCTGATCCGAAGAAGCCCCTTGGCCAAATGGAAGAGGCTGCCCTCCGTCCCAAGAGAAGCCCGAGATTCTGCTTTCCGAACCCATGTAAGCACCAGGGAGTCTGCCGGGTAGTTGAGGAGAAACCAAACTGCACCTGCAAGGCTGGCTTCACTGGGACATTCTGTCAAGGTAGGACTGGGCATGGTTGGGGTGCACGTGTCAATTCTAGCAGTTGTGAGCACTACTCAAGCCACTTGGAAAGTATGGGGGAGGGGACTTTTGCACTCCGGTGAGTGCCTTTATAAGCTGACATGAGGAAAGGATTTGTTGAACTAGGAACAACTTCATGGGGATGGCGTGGGAGTCAGCAGATCTCTGGTGCAAAAAGGGGTGGGCCTGTGATGTGACTTGTGTGTACGCTTGCACAATGAGTGGGGTGGGTGGACTTTTCAGGGGGGCAGTGGGGGTCTGGACATGGGGAGGAAGGGTGGGTCTCTAACCCTTCCCACGCTACCCTGGTCTGTGGATCACAGATGGTGCAGAACTTGCAAGGGGTGCATGGAGCTGCTCTGGTTGCAGAGATGAAACCTCTATCAGTCAAGCTAGGATGGCTCCTGCTGGCTATGGCCCAATCCAAGGCTTTCTTGGTGAACAAAACTGGGCAAACTGAGAGGATTTGCTAGCCCTTTGCTTGGCTGCTCTCTGTTGGGAATTGCTCTCTGGAGTCCCTTCAGTTGTGCTCAGACTCAAGGATGGTGAGTGTCACAGTGGTGATCTGGCCTTAAGAAATGTGAAGCCCTGCACTGGGGGAAAGGAAACTACTGGCCCTCCTGCCCTCCCTTCTTGTAACTAAGCAGCTCCAGCCTGTAGCACTGTATTAGAGTTCATTTCCCTTTAATCCTAAACCTGTCCTCATTTTTCAAGCAAGGGACACTTCTGCGGTGGGGTGAGGTGGGGAGACTGCAATGCTGTCATTCCAGGGGCCTCGCTATAGGAGGAAGCCCAAGAACCACTGTCTAGTAGCATCCCATAGCTTCCCTTGGTCACTAATGGACTCTGGCATAGCAAAGTCAAGTGTCCCTCGAGGAAAGTGACCCCAAAAAGTTGCTTTAGACGAAGGTCTGAAGCAGAAGCACTTCAGCCTCATCGGGCTTGCCGGGGTGATCGTGCTGTAGTGTACTGACTGCACAGACATCAGTCACGGGGATTAAATGTAGCACCTCTGGATCCAAGTGTGAGCCCTCTGCTGTCCGGGGTTACAAGGCCACGTCCCTCAGCTTGGAGGCTGAGCAGTAGACTTGGAAACCTCTTGGTGTCTAACCACTAGAGAGAGAGAGAGAAGCTCCCACTGGATTCATGTGGGTTCTCAATCTCTTCCACCCAGCATCCTTTGCAGGCCTCTGAAAATCATACTTGGCCAGCAGTAAAGTGAAGAATGCTCTCTGTATACCGGTGCTGGGTGTCACCATAGCTGACGTGGGGCTCCTTCAGGCCTCTTCCTTACGGCTATTGCAGATCGCTTTTTCCCCAGATGTGGTACTCAAGCTGCAGTGTGAGGAAGATCACATGAAGATGATGGTGAGAAAGGAAGTGTTTGAAGTGTTGAAAATCCCCTTGGCGCGGGTCCACTTGAAGAACAGCGCTTGCAAGGTCTCTGAAAAGGAGGAGGCTGGAGCAATCTTCTTTGCAGCCACTCTCACGGGCGAGAACCATACCCTGTGTGGGTCAGTGATTCAGGTAAAGGCTCCGTGGGGTGTCTCTGATTAGGAGGGGGAAGCCATTCTGAGACCAGACACTGTGGTGAAGGGGTTCGGGGTGTTTCTGCTCTTCCTGTTTTATCTCTGCCTCCTAGCATTAGTTCCTAGCTCTAAATGGAAGTCTTCTCAAGAGAGCTGGTATGGTGGCTAGTGTACACCATCTAACATAGCCAATGCTTCTTTCTGGACCTCCGCTGAGTTGTTGGTTGGGGTGTGAGGGGGCAGTGCTTGGCTACTTCAGCAGAGTATGGGAGTCCTGAGTTTCTATTTCCCAACGGAGAGTAACTGTCTTTCCAGCAACTATTGTATGTATTAAGATGGACTAAATGGGCTAACATAACCCAGTCACAATCCTACAGTCAATAGTATTAACCAAGGTCCGGGAATTGGTAGGCAGAGTCCTCCACCTGCTTAGCATCATGGCAAACACTCTAGACAATTTGTGTCACAGATTATTAAAGAGACTTTTATTGGACCGAATTCTGTTGGTGAGAGTGACAAGCTTTCAAGTTATACAGAGATTTTCTTCAGACCTGCGTAGGTCAAAAGCTTCTCTCCCCAACAGAATTTCTTCCAATAGACGGTATTACCGCACCGGCCTAGCGTCTCTAATGTCCCGGGACCAGCATGGCTACAACAGCAGTGCAAATGCCAAAGATTAGAACTTTTTATTGATTGAAATATATGAAAGGAAAAACTCAAAACAAGTTGAAGAGCATTAAAATGGAAATTGTTTTGCACAAACAAAGTCCCTTTTTGGAGACAGAATATGGGTTAAAGCCTCTTATTGAGTCAACCAGTCCTTGGTGGGGAAGAAAGAGTTAATTCTATTCGATTCTAAATTGGGAATGGTAGTCCCTTTCCTGCTTTAGACCAGACACGCCCCCCCCTCATTATTTTAATCTGAGTGGTCCTTGAATGGTATCAGCAGATGCTTTCTGTTTAAATCCGACTTGGTCTCCTTCTCGCATCTTCTCTTAAACACTTTCATGTAACCAATCCATTGACTATTCATCGACCTTTCCCCACTAGTCATCGGTTAGGTTAGCGATTCAAATAGGCCTGCTAGGCCCCGAATATTGTGATCGCTGCCAACTTTCCGTGTCATAGCAGGACTGTGTCCCGTTCTGGTGGCTGGACTGCAGAACAAGAGCCTTCCTTCTGCCAGCTAATGGAGATCTTCCTCAATCTCAAGATATAGGAGGCTCTTTCTCAAGTCCAAGGTCCTGGGTTCTGTACCCTGCCACAAATGGGGTGTGGATTAGCTGAAGGTCTGTGATCTGTTTTGGTGCTACATGCTAAACCATATCTACAGACATACCACTACCAATCTGCTACATACCGTGCTGTCTTAATACAGAGATCTCCCTTAATGGGGAACAGATGACACAAATTAAAGGCTGAACTTGAGACTTGCCTCTTCGGATGAGCACCCAAAAATTCCAGCTGAAATCAATGGGTGCTTGGGTGCTTCCAGCTGGACCCCCAGAACAAGAGGCCTGTTTGTGCACACAAGCTGATGGCTGTGGGCTTTGGGTGGAAGCCTCAAGGAACAGGCAGTGCCTTCTATCTGCTGCATTACCTGTGCTATCTGACCTATAGCTAGCTCTGACTGGGTCCCTGAGCACCTTGCTGCAGGCAGGATGGGGTAAGCCAGGCTGAGTGCAGAGACATGTTCCTGGCATGAAGACAGGACTTAAATACTCTTTCTCGCCCATGTCAGCAAAACAGGTCACACGTGTCTTACACCAACGTGATGGAGTCCGACATGGAGGCCACGGGCGTGATCTCCAGAAGCAGCCTTGTGCGAGTGCATTTCTCCTGCATCTACTCCTATGAGCGGGTGGTCCAGCTGCCCTTCTCCCTTACTGCCATCGACACGTGAGTTGCTGGTCTTTCTCTCTCCTCTGGACAGGCATTTCCCTCCTATACGAAATGCTCGTTGGCTGCCCTCCTTCAGCTCTCAGGTGGCGGAGTTTCACTGGTGAAGCTGGTTGATTAAGGCCTGATCCCCAGTGGTGCTGAACCCCCCAATTCCAGCTGAAGCCGATAAGAGCAGTGGGTGTGTGGCACCTCTAAAAATAGGTCTCTCATATTTACAAGCCATTGAAGGATGTAAAGCAGCTGTAAAAATAGCTCCTGTCAATGAGATGAAGATTAGCCAGGCCACCAGGAGGTGCTGGTGAGCTTTGAGAGCTATGTCACATCAAGATCCTTTGCCCTCACTTTGCACAGAAGTGGCCTTAAATGCCTGACTTGGACTGGCTGGGAGCAGCCTTCCGGCCCCCTACTGCACTGGACAGCTTGCCTGAAGGGGCCTGTGCTTTCAGTAGCACATGTTGCAGGGAACTGAGACGTTCCCAGAGGTGTGTGCCATCCGATTCCTGCCTTTCTATCTGCCCAACCACTGCAAATAAACTAGCTTGCAGTTCACAAAGGACGGTGACCCCATCAGACTCCCCGCTGCTTGGTGTGTCAGGGAGAGAGCCTCCTGGGAGACGTCTTGAGGGCATTCTTCTCGGATGTTGCTGTTCGATACCCCAGTAGGACAGCCTGGATGGGAGCTGCTCTTATGCAGAAGAGCCACTGAGGCAGCTCTTTCCATTCTCACAGGGCAGGTAGCGAACTATGCATGACTTGCTAAAGG
Source organism: Trachemys scripta elegans (assembly GCF_013100865.1). NCBI lineage: Eukaryota > Metazoa > Chordata > Testudines > Emydidae > Trachemys > Trachemys scripta. Next base: position 41,773,080 of record NC_048310.1, on the reverse strand, counting down.
TTGGCAATGGGGCCCTGGCTGTAAGGAGGGCAACAGATGGGCTTCCCCGTGGGCAGGAGCTGGTGGCACATGGGGATCTGTCTGCAAGCGCCGGCAATTGGATGCTTGGTGGCCTCCTCCATCCTGCCTTTTTCTAACTCTGGGCCTGGTCTCCCTGATCTCCTCCTAGGCTGGTGAAGTTTGTGGTCAAAGAGGGGGAGTTCAACGTGACCATGGCCTTGTACGAGACCTCGGCTTACCTGCAGCCCTACCAGCAGCAGCCCCCGGCCCTCCCCCTGTCGGAGTTCCTCTACATCCTGCTGCAGCTGGAAGGGCAGAGCCAGGTGCGGTACTTCCTGCTGAGCGTCGAGGACTGTTGGGCCACCCCGTCGGCGGACCCCAGCCATGACATGCAGCACCAGCTCATTGTGAAGGGGTAAGAGCGGTGGGGTTTGAGCCCCCCCCAGGCTCCTCGCCAGGGGGAAAAGCCATGTGCTTTACTGGCCCTGATGCTAGGTAACTCCAGGAGGGGAGGAATCCAGGTCCAGGTTGCCATGACCACTCCATGGGAGTGACAAGCTGTCAAGTCTTCACTGGCTGGCTATGACCACAGGAGCCATGTCAAGACTTTGTAATTGCCTGGCAGGGAAATGTAAATGACCGCTAACCATGTGGCATGCGGAGCTTAGTGCAAAACCCACCTCTTCCTCCCACACTTCCTCATTAGATCAGTCACTCCTCCTCTTGAGATCCTCAGATCCCAAAACAATTCTGGGGAGAAGGCCCAACAAAAGAGAAGCCGGCTTCTCTCCTGAGCATGTCCCATCTTTCATATATGTGGGAGAAAGTGCTCGCTCCCTCAATCTCTTCCCCATCCCAGCACCGATGGGTGGTAGGCCCACTGATTGGCAGTACTGTGGCATGGGCCAGTTGGCCACCAGTCTAGTATGCTCTAGTGTTCATGCAATAAACGCAACCTGTCTTGGTTTAAAGCTGCGTTGTGCAAGTTGTCCCCAAGAAACTTCCTTGTTGGTTCATAATAATCAAGCTCCCCTTCCCATCATGGACCAGGACTCTGCTGTGGCAGGTGCTGTACAAACACCACTGCAAAGTCTGGCAGAGATGGTCGCTTTCTTGGTAACTCTGCACAGCTGTTCGTAGAACTACATTTCAAAAGGCAGCCTGAACCCGGAAGAGCTTCTAGTCTGTGTTACTCTGAGATGTAGCTTCGTGTCCCAGAGGAGGATGCAGGAAATTAAGACTCCCAAAAAAGGATGAGTTTCTGGTCACATTCACAACCTGACCAGATTCTGGAATGGAGCTACCTCCCCAGAGAGCATCAGGAATATAAATAAGCCCATTGCTGAGTTCTCTTGCATGGATAAGGAGAGTGAGGCAGTGGAACGGGTTACCCGGGGAGGTTGTGGAATCTCCTAAAAACCTCCAGTGATGAACAGGTTGGACAAACACCTGTCGGGGTGGTCTAGGTTTACTTGGTCCTGTCTCAATACAGGGGGCTGGACTGGATAATCTTTTGAGGTCCCTTCCAGCCCTACGTTACTATGAGGACTGGGGTGCATGTTATTGTCCCATGCAGCTTGAGAGCCAGCACATGGTCTAGCAGGACTGTAGTTAAAACTATGGGGCACAGGCCTGCAGGGGACATGTACCCAACTTCTGTTCAGGGAACAGTGACCCAATTAAAGCAATTTGAGCTATGGGCACGCAAACCACTAATAGAATTGCAGAGAGCCCCACAATGCCACGATGATGCAGAACCCCCAGGCACTGATGCAGCATCCTTGATACACCAGCCTTTCATCCGAGGCAGCGTGGCCAGAGCACTGGACTGGGACTTAGGAGACCTGGATTCAATTCCCAGCTCTGCCAATGACCTGCTGGGTGACCTTGGCAAGTCACTACCCCGCTCGGTGCCTCAGTTTCCCCCTGTACAAAGCAGGTCTGGGAAAGGATACTATTTTAAAGTGCTTTGAGATCTACTGATCTATAGAGGCGTTATCACTTCCTTGGCTGTTGGGAGGAAGAGAATCTTTCCTTGCTGCTGTAAGGTGGGACTGGGCAAAGACCATTCCTTTCCTCCCCCAACTATGGGCAGGGAGTGATTTGGCAATGAAACTCCCAGGTAGAACAAGGAGCACCCTGCCCCACAGAGATGCACACACTTGGGCAACTGCTGCTCTGAAGGAAACATCACCTTAGTTGCTTCCTGCTCATCACGTATCATCTGTAAAGGGGAAGCGGCTTTCTGGCAGAGTTCAGATACGGAATTAACCCAGACATCACAGCTGGTCAGAATTCAGCATTGTGGAAAAACCTGAAACTCTTCTCGGTTTCAAATTTAAAAAAATTCTTCCAGGGGGGAGACGTGCAAGTCTTAAGGTCTCTTTTTCCCTGGTCCTTCCAGGGGGTGGGGAAGGGGAGGAAAATGGATGGGGCGGGGGGTGGGGAGGGAGGGGAGAAACAAGGGCTAACATTTTTGATTTGAAAACAAATTTGCATTTTTGTCCAAAACCATTTCCTGTCAATGCTGGCATCCTTCCTCCCTCTAAAGTCCCCGACCTTTACCTGAGACTGCATCTGGCAGCTACATTGACCCCCTTGCGTAAAGCCAGACATCTCAAGGGCAAAGCCTTCTCCACTGAAAGACCATGCGCTGCACTGCCACTGCTGACATCTCGGGGTGTAAAACTCCCCAGCCTGACTTGGCTCTTGGACTCCCTCTCCCCCTCCCCCACAGGTGTCCCCGTGATGAGACCGTGATGTACATCAATGGCATCGGAAACAGCACCGTGGCAAAGTTCAGCTTCCAGATGTTCCAATTCATCAACTACTCGGAGGTGTTCCTGCACTGCCGAGTACGCCTGTGCCTCCCCGATGGCCCCGAGCCCTGTGCAAAGGTGAGGTCCCCTCTGCCCCGCGCTGCGAGCAGGACTTGTTGGAGTCTTCTCCTCTGAGCTGCCTTAGCTGCGGCTGAGGACTCTGCTGTGACCCTACACTGGATTCAGCTAAGGGCTGGCTACAGGCCTCTCCCTGTGGAACTGTCACTGAACAATAAGGACCCATTGGACCTGCTCTCTAGGACTTGCTTCCCTTGTGGGACCTGCGCATGAGAGCACTTCTGCAGAAGTCACTGAGGCCCCATTAAGGGCCCTTATCACTGTCTGTTATTTATTTGCATTACTACAGTGCCTAGCAGCTGTAGTCACAGGCCAGGACCCCACCGTGCTAGGCAGGGTACAAACGCAGACCAAAGAGACTGGCCCTGCCCCCAAAGAGCTGACAGTCTGCGCTGGGTCTCAGATTTGCCCCAGTTCTTTCAGCAGCTCTCTGGCTCTCCTTGCTTCCAGAAAGAACCGAGCACGACGTTGCTTCCTCTTAAGGGGCAGCTGCCCAGTGATGGAGGGCCTCTTCTCCTTTCCCTCAGAGCTCCAGGATTACATTATGGAGGGCTTTTACTTTAACCTCCCCTTTAATGATAGCTGGGTCCATCCAGTTCGTTGGTCTGCCTGGCTGCTGGATAAATGAACTGAAAATATCTCCCGTAGCTTGTAGAAGGTTCCTGGGACCATGCAAGTGGAGGCTTTTCACTGCCAGTAAGTTGGGCTTGATGTTCAGAGGAAGGGCTCTTCCTACACGGCACAGGAGAAGAAAAAGCAAGAGTCCCATCCTGCCCCATGCCCTAGCTTTCTTCCCTCTGTTCCGCTCACAGCAATGTCCCAGGAAGTCGAAGAGCAAGAGGGCACTTGAGGAGGACTACAAGAAGATTGTCTCTTATGGACCCATCCATCTCCTCGCCTCTCCCCTTTCTGGAGCACGGAATGCTGAGTCGGGGACAAAACTGCAGGACCTTTGGGGTACGTATGTCCCATCCTGGATAACTGTACAAAGCCAGTTGAGTAGGAACTGTCCAATCACACTTGCCTCCTGTTACATATAGCCATTAAAGGAGGCTGCTAAGATCTCTCCCCTGCAATGTGGCAGTTCAGGGTCTTTCAGCCTGTCACATCTCAATGCTCCTATGTTGCCTTCTGCAGGACTAGAAGTCTCAAGATGTAGAATGTGTACAGAGAGCCTAGTCTGCCCCACCTTATCTGCCTCTTCCTAGGCCAGACGTCTACCACAGCACAGTCATTGGGAAGACCAGGGAATGGGTTGGAGGAGGGGAGCTGATGGCAGGAAGCCTGTCGAATCCAGAGAGGGAGTGATTAAGAGCTAGGTTTTTCAAGAGCTTGGTGCTCAGCATGCTAAGTGCTTTTGAAAATTGGTGGGTGCTGGGCTCTCCAGAGAATCTGACCCTAAATGTTAGGAGCGAGGGACTGATTAAGATCAGGGCTTCAGATTTTCGGTGTTAACTGACCAATGCTGATAAAACATCCAGATCCAAAAAACAATCTCGGTTTATCCAATAATGCTGGAAATGGTGATTTGTACCTAAAGAGCTTGTCTACACGGAGCAGTAATGCAGACTACAGGGATGTGACTTCTAAAGCACACTGTGCGTGAATTGGTCTGTGTAGACCCTGCTGATGCACACCAAGGTACCTGAGGGTGTTGTAACATTTGAAGCCATCCTACATTAATGTGCACTGGCAAACATTACAAAAAGATGACTAGGAGTGTAATAAGGTAGGTGTGTGTGTGTGTGTGTGTGTGTGTACACATACCAGGGCCGGCTCTGGCTTTTTTGCCGCCCCAGGCAAAAAAGCTGCCGGCCGCGCCCCCCCCCCGCCTGCGGGAGGGGGAGAGGGGGAGGGTGGCCGGAGCCCCCGGTGGGGGCTCTGCTCTCCCCCCGGCGGCCAGAGCACAGGGAGAAGTCTGGGGGGGGGGGCGCCGGGGGGAGGTCGGCGAGCCCAGCTGTGGCCCCGCTCTCCCCGGGGGCCGGAGTGCCACGCCGCCCCCCTCCAGGTGCCACCCCAAGCACGAGCTTGGTGGGCTGGTGCCTGGAGCTGGCCCTGGTGTATACACACACAAAATGCCTTGAAAACTCCCAATTTTGGGAGCCATCTACCTAAAACTCAAATTGCTAAAAATCAGCCCCAATTCAGAGACAGCCCTGAAGTACACAGGTCTTATGGGCTGAGTGTCTTTGCTGCAATGCAGTGTGTCCTACTCACTGGTGCAGAGAGCGGCAGCCATGGTGGGTCTTGCATGTCACGAGAAGTGACCCCCACCTTCCCAGGCCTACTGCAGTGGCAGGCTCTCTACTAAGGAACACAAGGAAGAACCAGTAATGTAACTGCTTTCTTTTTTAGGGCCACAGCTGTGGATTCCTGGTGCCCTGGTAACGCTGATCGTAGCCGGCCTCTTCGTTCTCGTTGCTATAGCTAAAGCCATGAGGAAATGAGTGATGTCCAGAGAGCACAATTTCTAAATAAACCTGCCACTTGCAAAGAGGGCGTCTGTCTGCTTCTTTAAACAGACTTCTCTGGAAGAACAGGCTGCTTGTTTGGAGGAGGGAAGCTGGTTTAATGCTCTAAAGCTCAAATGGTTCAACCACGGCTGCTTATGTTCTCTTGTGCCTATAGCGGCTGACACGGAGCAGACTTTCCTGGCATATCCCACAACATCCGAGCCCCCATGCACGAGTGCTGTGCTGGATTTACAAAGCTTTGCCACTCTATGGAAACAAAGGTGGTGACAGGTGCTGGAGCCGTCAACTAGGAAACAGGATATTAGGGGAGACTTGCAAAGGGCAGTGAGGTGCTCTAAGCCCATTACAGCCGATGAACTGGGTGCTTAACTCCCCTCTGTGCCTCTAACAATCCTTCCCCCTGCTCTTCCCTGAGAGCGTTGGTCTTAAAGTGGATGGTGAAGGGGGTATGCTGGTTAACCACTGACAGTCAGCTGCAAGTGTTGGTTCCCCAAGGCACTTGCTGAATGGAAACACTTACGGGAAGAATCATCTGGCTGTTGGTGTGGGAACCAAAACTTAGAACATGCTGACCTGTGTCTAAAGCCTCCAGCTGGTCAGTGCTTTAACATCCGCTTCCACTCCCAACCACTCTGGTGACTGTCTGTTCTTGCACATAGCCAGCTAGATACTGGAGTCAACAGGTTATCCATCTGACTGCACTGCAGGCTATTTTCAGCGCAGTGGGGCTCATGGATACGTTACATACCCAAGAGACTTAGTCTCTTTTAAACCCCAGCAGTGACGCAGGCCGTAACCTTCACAGCGTTGGAGGTGTTGCTATACGAGCCAAATCTCTACCTGGAGCAAGCTTTATAGCAGGCTTAATGATTCACAGTGAACTCCAAAGTTTGGGTGAGTTTAGTGAGGGCTGCTGCCAGTTTGGGCACCGTGCACAAATCTGCTGAACTATAAGTCTGCTGGTGCCTCTTTCTCAGGCTTCCTAGGGGGTGTGGCTATTTGGAGCAATGTAACGACTCATGTCTGCTTAAGGGAGAACAGACTTCTTGTAACTGGGTGCAGTGCCATAATTCTGCATGGGGACTGTAATTATTGCTCATTTGCATAGGCAAATTAGCACACGTGCAGAGCCTCCCCTACAGGAATTGTGAGTGCTGGCCTGTGTATGACTAAATGCAAGGTATAAAACCTCTTGCAGTACTTTATCTAGAATTACTCAGTAACAGTCCTCACTGCCCCAAGTACTTCAGGGAATGTTACTGCCATTTAGCGGATAGTCTGTACAGAAGTGGTGAATGGGTGATCTTGCGCAAAGAGCCTGTTTGTAAAAGCAGCCAGTGCAGTGAAATCTGTTCCTGCTTCAAACCACGCCCCTTTTCCAGGAGCAGTGCAGATCTGGCAACTCCATCCCCCAAGGAGAAAGATCTGCTGCCCCCAGACTTCTGCTGGTGCTCAGTGTCGCACCCTGGAGGTTCCCAGGCGGCGGGAGGGAATAATCACATTATGCATAATGTAGTAATTCACTTGTTTATTCAAAAGTCCTCAGCTGTATATGTGCCGTGCCCTGGATTAGAAATGTGGACAGGGGCTTTGCTGGAATGGGCTAGTGCCTAATGTAGTTCCCACTGATCAATGGAAGAGTTGCTTCCTCAACTCCAGGGGCATGAGAGAAACAAATCAGCCTATCAAGCCTCTGCAGCGCTGAGATGTGTGCAGCGTTCTACCTCTATGTTTGTTGGAATCTGCTAAATGGGAATTGTTCCCAGGAGCCAACTGATTCCCCATTAATACGTAGCAAGAGGGATTCCTGCAAAAGGGGGGCTGGAATCCTCTTACCTGATAGTGCTGTAACTCGGTTAAACTCCCTCCATGAACCTGTCATGACTCTGAGCTCAGCCGGACGGGGTGAAACTTGAAAGATTTTCTTGCTGGCTCGGTTCCTAGCCCCTGGTCCTCTTCTGCCTTAACTAAAGGGGCAAAATTGGGGCTGCTACAGAGCTTGAATCCATCAAGCTTATGCCCGGAAGTTTCTGTTCAGATCTCATTCCCCTCTCTCTCAAGAGGGAGCTTCTTAGAAGTAAAGTTCAAGGGGAGTAAGGTGCTTAAATACCTTGCAGATCTTGGCCTCAGTGACTAAGGGGCATTCCTGAGACCACAAGAAAGCTATGATGATCTGCAGGGACATTCGCTGAAGCGCTCTAGCTGCAGTACGGGAGATGCCAGTGCTCTAGGCTCTGTCTTCAAGTAAGCGAGGCCCCTTAATCAGACAGAGGCTGGCCACAGCGAAGAGTTTCTCTGATGGCAGATCAATTTCACAGTGGGGTAAACTGAGCCATAGTGAAGTAGCTGGGGGCAAATAACTTAACTTCTCTGTGCCATGGTTCACCTGTCTGTAAAGTAGGTATTAGTCTGATCCTCACGCAGTGCATCAGGTTCAGAACAAGACACAGAATTCAGGCCACTTACTTCCAGTTCCCTGCTCTGACTGTTAGACAAAACTCCTCCTCTTCCCCCCCCCCCTCCCCATGGGAAAGAGCACAGAAAGAGGCTCAGGTACTGCATGATTGTGCTTGCCAAGCAAGCCTGAGTGGAGCTCTCCACCTGGCTAGTCCCCTACCCATCCCTCTCCGCTCATTGAGGAAGCTATGTGGACTGGGCAAATTCCTCTGAACCAGCCCCCCCGCCTGGAAGAGAAGCTGGCGCTACCCCTAGCTGCGGGAAGCGGTGGTGACTTTCACATTCTTGCCGCTGCCGGAGGAGGATGTGGCTGTATCTTTCTTTGGATAGTAGAGAACCATGAACCAGATGAATATGAAGAAACCTGTGGAGAGAGAGAGGCCTCGGTCAGGGGCGGAAACGTTGGAATCTGGCCTGCTAGTGAACACTATGGCTAATGCCCAGGTACCTTTAGCAGAACAAGTTTGAACCTAGCCTCATTAGCTCTTAGTGCGCACAGGTGACAGCAGAGATTGGCTCATACCACGTTCCAGGGGGAATTTCACCTGTCTCCTGCTGCCTCAACAAGCCCAAGGACTTCCGAGGTGAGGTTGAAGGAAGCTCCTAAACTCACTTGCCCCAGCTGAGCCGCTGTTAATGTTCCGTCTCTCGCTAAAGGGGGAGAGTGCAGGTGGGGTGGTAGCCACTGGTGTGCCATCCCTCCCACCCCCTTCGAGCTACATCCCTCGCTCCTGGGGCAGGCAGCTCTCTAGCTCTAATGCTCCTCAGAACAGTGCGGTTAGGTGTGGCCCCCCAGAACTGCCAACCTCTTTAATAGGGAAGTGGGGCCTGCAGTGAGGTCCCAGCATGCACTGCTCTAGCTACAAGAGATCAAATGGCTGCAAGATGTAGCACTGTTCTTTGGGACCTACAGTTAGGGTGACCAGATGTCCTGATTTTATAGGGACAGTCCTGATTTTTGGGTCTTATATAGGATCCTATTACCCCTCCACCCCCTGTCCTGATTTTTCACACTTGCTGTCTGGTCATCCTACCTATAGTGCTAGTGTAACCCCCACACCTCCTGGGTGTGGTGTTCTGTCCCATTTAGTGGCACTGAGACCACTTAAAGAGAGAGTTAAATGAGTTGGCTTTTAGCTCATGTGATAGGCTCATGCACTAAGCTCTAGAGGTCCCTGGTTTGATCCTGCCTGCCGACGCCCAGGGTCTGTTGGCGTTACACTAGGGGGGTCACATCTCTCTATTAAAGGGGAGGGCAGCTGGGATCTGGTCCACTCTGAGCCACAGCTGTGGCCCTCCAGCCTCGGGTGAGTTGCCCATGCAGCCGCTGGGCACCACTGGTATGCAGTGCCACCTGGCTCGGTGCTTTAGCTGGGAGCTGTGCCCTGACCTTGGAGAGAGTTCAGTACTGTGAAGAGGTAGGCTGCAGGCACGGACATGGTGCCGTAGGTGAAGAAGGCCAGCCCCCATGTGGCTCCCAGCAGGCAGGAGAGGCCGAGCACTGTGAAGCCCCTCTTCCAGGTCTCTATTTTCTCCTCCTTCCCCGCTGTGGTGCGCTGCAGGCTGAACAGCTTCCAGGCTACAACCACGAGGACCAGGGTGTTGAAGAGGAGGATCAGGCCGAAGTAGCTGCAGTTGGTGATGTAATGGACCACCACGTGAGTGGAGTTTATCCAGCACCTGCAAGGGACAACTCAGTGAGCCTGGACGGGGGGCAACTGGGGATGCTGTCAGGGCAGGGTGGGTGGCAGGCAATGGAATGGGGCAGCACACCAAGAAATTGCTCCTGTACGGATCGGCGCAGGTGGCTCTCCTAGCCTGGGGACCCCCCTTCATAGAGTCCCTCCTAGAAGGCAGGGCCAGGTGGTTTCAGAAGGGGGGGCAAGGATGGTGCGGGTGGAAGGTTGACAGGGTGGCCGAGCAGATCTCCTGCGGTCGGGAATGCCGCGGTGCTAGCGCACCCCTGGTCTGTGATGGTGGGCAGTGACGTTCTTCCCACTCTGTCACCACGGGAATTCCATCGAGCATGGCAGCAGGCAACGTGGCAATGGGTGTATACTGGGATAGGGCAAGCAGCCCTTTTAAACAAAGGCTTCCTGGGGGGTGGAGCCCTAGGAGTGGCCAAGCTCTAGGAAAGACCTCCCCTCCCATCCCTAGGACAGGTGGTCCTGCCAGGAGCAGGCTGGAACACGTATGCTGAAGGCCAGATCCTGCTTTCCTTGTTTTCCCCAATTGCCCGCTGAGGTCCGTGGGAGCCTCGGCTGCCCACGGAAGGCACTACTGGGCCCTGGGTCTTCCCCTTTCACTTGTACAGCGGGGGGTGTCCCCATGTCACAGCTGGGGCACAGTCTGGTCATAGAGCTATGCATGGGCAGTGCATGAGTCCTCCTTAGGGGGAGGCTGCGTGTGCCTGGACCGTAGCCCCCACCCTGAGGCCCACCTCTGCTCAGCCGCCTCCTCCTGAAGTCCCACCCATGCTCCACCCTGGCCTCGCTAAGCCCCTTCCTCAAAGTCCCTCTGCTCACTGGCTGTCCACTCACCACTTGCGCGTGCCTCTTCCCCCCCTCCTGCGAGGCCCCCATGCAGGTGGAGCTGGGACGGGAAGAGGCAGAGCCATGGGAGAAGAGGACGAGCGGGAGATGGAGCCCAGGCCAGGCTACAGCCGGGGCACCCACCCTTTCAGCGGCGGTGCGCTCCAAAGGCAGCGGGCTGTCTGTTTGGGGAGGTGTAGCTTCCCCTGGCCTCGTATCCCCGCCGCCTCTGGGGCTATGCCAGGGCAGCCCTGCAGCGAATGGGGTGGGCTTGTTAACATCGCTGCAGGGCTGAACCTTGGACAGCGGGCGGAAGCTTCCTGCGAAGCTGAGGAGCAAAGTAAAGATTGGTCCAGTTTCCTTTCTAAGACAGCCCAGGAGCAGGAGCGGGCCCGCTTTGCCCAAGCCAAGCCACTGAGCTAATCCACACCGCCGGTAGCTAGCCGAGAGGGTGCAACTTACAGGGTGACGGCGGGCTGGTTGGCCATATCCGTAATGGTGTATTTTCCATAGCTGTTTATGCTGCCAGTGATCGTGACCACGAGAGCAGGGAAGCCTGAAAAAGCAAAGGGAGGAGGCCGTGAATGCCCGAGGAAGGGGGAGATGGTGGGGGCTATTTTTTCTTTCTGTTTCTAAGGCCTGGTCTACACTGGGGGGATCGATCTAAGCTACGCAACTTCAGCTCCAAGAATGGCATAGCGGAAGTCGACATATCTCAGATCGACTTAGAATCACTTCCTTCGCATCCTCGGGGCGCGGGATCGACGGCCGCCGCTCCCCCGTCGACTCCGCTTCCGCCTCTCGCCCTGGTGGAGTTCCGGAGTCGAGCGGGGATCAATGTATCGCGTCTAGTGTAGACGCGATAAATCGATCCCCGATAGATCGATCACTACCCGCCGATCCGGCAGGTAGTGTAGACGTACCCTTTATGCTCTGACCTCTTGTCCATCTAAGCCCAGGTCCAGATGGGATCTGAGACAACAGGCAAATCTTAGCGGACACAAACTGTTTTAAGAAGCCATTTTGCGGAGATGTGATATCATGTGGAGACTTAGGTTGGGTGGGCTCTGGTCAACTTCTCCTACACTCCCAGCAGTGCTGCTGTGCCTTGTTAACCGCTGCTGGGGGACTGATCTCTGATAAAGGTCGGCATTTAAAATCCAGAGGATCTAACCTTCTTACTAAGGCAGGTCAGACTTTGACCCCAAACAGGTTGGCTGTGTCCCTTTAAGAGCTGGCCCTAAGCTCTCCATGGCTAGGGAGCCCACCGTTGAGCCTCACAATCCAGCCCCTAGCAACTTGGGGGAGATGCAGCCTACCCCAGCCGACGAGGCACAGCTTCACCATGTAGTGCCGCATGTAGATGTTGGTGACTTTGATGACCAACAGGTAGACTTGAAAAGCCTCGATGGCCATCCAGGTGAAACAGCAGAGCAGGCAGTAGTGGGTGAAGCCTCCGATGCCCTGGCATAGCCCCTGATGGCCCAGGCTGATGATCCATTTGTTCAGCAGATAGGCCAGGTTCAGGAGGAACAGGCTGCTCGTGAGGTTCACGTGGATCTTGACCGTGTCATTGGACTGGAATTTTTTGTAAATGAACCTGAGAGCGAAATGAGGCTCAGTGAAGTCAGCTCAGGAAAAGAGTGACACCCATCAAAGAGCATCGCTGCTCTCGGGGCACCAATTCCCCACTGCCTCCTAGGAAACCAAGGGGCGGATATTCTCATCCCTAAGTGGGGTGAGTTAGGCCCATGAATGTGGGTTGTTGATTTAATCGCTCCCGCCATGTAGAGCGAGAGACACGTTAACTCCAGAACTTCCTAATGAAACACAGAGCAGAGAGAGACGTGGCACAACCCAGGGGAAAACAAAGGACCTGGCTGGGGGCTGGGAGAAGAGAGGATGAGAGGGGAGGAGACTGGAAGCTCTTTGGGTCAGGGACTCTTTTGTTGTTGGTATTTGTGTGCATGGAGCCCAACACAACGGCCCCCTAGTCCCTGGTTGTGACCTCTGGGCCCTACTGCAATCCAAGTGACTGGCAGAGAAGGGGACAAATGAGCCACTCAGAGGCTGCCCCTCGCAAGGGGGTGACTGCGGCATGAGAGATGCCTCAGGAATCCAGGACCATGGACTGTTCTTGTTTCCCTTCCCCTTGACCCTGGGGGATTTGGGGCCAGTCTCAGCCCTGGTGAAAGCAGATGTTACAACCAGTGAAGTCGCTGGAACGGCACCAGTTTGAACTCGGGCTGAACTTGGCCCATAGACTCTGCCTTCGCCCAGCTCCAGGCTCCAGCAGGAGGGTGGGGATGCCAGGAACATCCAGAGAGGGCCTGAGGGAGAAGCTGGAGGTGTCCTACCTTAGAGCAAAGTACAGGCCGATGGTGAGGGCTGAGAAGAACACGGAAATCCCACAGCCAACGTTTGCGATAGTTAATAACATCTGGGCTGCGATGTTGTCTAGGGACGGAGTCTGTCAAACACACACACAGGCGCTGGGTTACCACAGGCGCGGGCTGGTGTGACAGCAGAGGACATGAGAACACAGGCAGCTTAACAACCTGCTGGAGCCGCTGGGAGCTTCCGGGCAGGGCTGGGTGGGGACTAAAGAGGGGGGCTGTTGCTGCAGGCCCAGCTTGCAAAGCCCCTGGGTGAGGAGAAGGGGAGTGGAAGTGCGAGAGAGCTCGTCAGGCTACCCGGCTAAGCGCAGCACAAAAGGAGAGCCGTGGTTCTGAGCAGACCAGCCACTCCTGCCATGCCCTGGAAAGATGGGAGAAGGAGGAGCGGGGATTAGCTAAGGTTGCCATGGACAGTAATGACTGGGCAGCACCTCAGGCTGGGAGAAGAGAATTTGAGTCTCTCTGCTTTGGTATTGCAGGCCAGATGCTTAGCTGGAGAACGTCCCCCTCTGCCATCCAGCCGCTGAAGGTGCTGGATTGGGTTTGTTGCTGATTAGAGACCAGGGGCTTGGAGAGGTGGAGCCCAGCTTTGTCCCTGGCGCTGGGCTGACTTTCTGGCCTCAGATGAGGTGTAAGCGTACAGTTCATATATGGAACAGCTCCAGGGCAGATTGAACCCGGCCTCTGGGGCTCAGGATGGAGCAGGCAGCAGAAGCCAAACTAAAAGCAGTAGGTACAGGGTATACGTGATACCATTAAGAGGGTGAAGAAGGTCAGGTGATCACAGCAGCACATGGTCTCCCTGTCTCTGGGTATGGTGAGGCAGCCAGATGTGTTCCATCCTCCACGCTTGCCTGAAAAATTCACACGGAGAAGCTATGGCGTGGAAACCAAGCACATCCTCAATCCTCGCTGCACACTGATTGTCACAGCCACCAATGTGAAACGGCAGCTGAATGGCTCTGTGCGTGCCCGGGAGATCTCAAAGCACAGCTTGAGGAGACCGTGTAAAGCCTCCGGTTTGGGAAGGGGATAGTGAAGCAACGGACATGGGGTGGGATGAAGGGCTCGTTTGCCATGGCTTGCAAAGACCATGGTATAGGCTCAGATGCGACACTGATGGGGGACATATACGTATATATGGTGTCTGTCTAGCCTATGAGAACAAAGGACATATACCATGTGACAGCCTCTGGCACAACCAGAGCCCGGACATTAAGTTATTAAATGTGAAATACATCTTCAGGCACAGATGAGGGGCTCCTCCCCTCATTAGATACCTATGCACGGGCTGGTATTTCTGTGGGGGTTCCTGTATTGCTCACCTGGCTACAGATAAATTCTGAGGTCTGCTTACCAGAGGCCTCTCTGGGGATTATTCTAACAATACATTGGCTCGAGCGGTTCTTGCCTGCCTGCCCTTGGGCCTGCCCCCAAGCCGTTGAACAGGACCAGACCCAGGACCGGGCACTTCGAATTTGTGAGCAATTGCAGTTAAAACACGTCAAGCAACCGCAGCCCAACCAATTCTGAGTGAGCGCCGGCGCCCACAGCATTCCCAGACACAAGGGTGCCCGTGTTGCCTTCCAGACAAGGCCTTGGCACTGGAGGGCGCAGGCGTTCCACAGAGGTGAAGAGGCAGGCGGGCACTGCCCCATTGCTGCTAGCTCTCAGCACAGAGGGGTTGGCAGGTCAGCAGGGTCCCGCTGATCTAGTCCCACCCTGGTAGGCCCGAGGTGCAGTCCTTTCTGGATGCATGACTTGTCTCTGCAAGGCTTTTCCTGCTCTCATCTCGAGCCTCTCCTGGGCTGTTCCAGGGTCTGCCTGCGCTCCCTGGGTGAAGCTAGTGTCTATTCTCAGTCCTGCCGAGGCCCTCCGCTTCACGTACCTTTCTTGGTGTCCCAGAAGACGCACTGAACGGGCAAGTTCTGCAAAGACAGAGCGGGTTAGTGAGCAGGGTGGCCTCCCTCGACGAGGTGGAGAGGAGAGGGGAGCGGAAGGCTGGCTTACCCGGGGCAGTTGTCCGTGGGAGAAGGTGAGTTCTACACAGTCGCTGAGTCCAGCGATTTGCCTGCCTCCCACGTTCACACTGACCGTGACGTTGTCTAGCATGGTGCCTGTCTGGTCCGGGTCCTGCGGGACATTGGCATCGTTCCATGGCCACAGTTAGTGTGTAGGCCTGAGGACCCCAAGCTCCCAAGGGCAGTAGAACCCGTACCCACTTAGCGCAGTGCTCTGTCTCCCTCTAGTGGAGACTCAGCGGTTGATGAGCCCACTTGTCTAACAGGGCTGAATCCTTTAGCTCAGGAAGTCGAGGTTCATGCCTTTAGATCCAGCAGTCCTAGGCTTGTTTCCCTGCGGCTGCTGCTGCCCCACCGAGGGCTGCAGCATCACACTGCAGCTCTTGTGCTGCCATGGGTCCTATAAGACTCTGTATGGCCACAAAGGAGTTAATTCAGTCACCTGGCCTTTATGCCTCTCAGCATCAGCGGTGGAATCATGGATCAGTGCCTACTTCATAAGGACAATGTACCCTCATGATGCCAGGCATAATCTGATCCCTGCCATTTTCCCCTCCCTATTCAACACCGCCTGATCAGTGAGGTGCATGATGGGGGCGTTCGCTTTCCTCTGAAGAATCGGGATAGTTCAGGGCCGGAGGCAGGATGGCTAAGAGATCAGCTGAACCTCTGCTCTGACTGTTACGGCAACGCTTACCTTAAACATGCTCACTTCTCCAACGTCAAGCACCAGCACTGCCACTTTGACGTAGTCTGTCTTATTGTGAAAGGACTGAAATAGTCCCCTGGGGAGTCTTATGTTGCTCACCTTTCCCTTCACACTTGTGTCTAGCTCCTTGGGGACCTACGCCGTGGAACAATAATAGTTGATTATTATTTGCTAACAAAATGCCTTGTTCTTCTACAGTACCTTCCATCTCAGGATCCACAAACACTAGTGAAGCCCCCGTGAGGTGGATATTATTTGGGGAAACCGAAGACAGAAACAGGAAGTGACTCAGAGCATCTGTGGCAGAGCTGGACCGAGAACCCAGGAGTTCTGACACTCAGTTCTCCACTCTAGCCACTAGAGAACATTGCAGCCTAGCTGTTGCCACACAGGCAGGGTGTAACCTCTGTGAGAAGAAGGAAGTTCTTTCAGACAAGAAGGACCCCAGCGCCCTACGTTTGCTCAACTAACTTGGCACACACCAGCCATGGCGGTGAATGTAAGAGCTACAGATAGCGAGATACAGCTGCCAGCATCCCCCACCTTCTCTAGTGGTGTTTTCAAGAGGATGTTTTCTTCACAGCTCTCTTGCAGCTGGAAACATGGGCTCTGAAGAAGCACCTGGCTGCATCATGGCTTGCAGTGCACCAGCAGGGGTTAGCTCAACATGGCGGCCCTGGGGTGTCTGACTGAGAGGCTAGAGGCCCAATGATTTATTTCGCCCCTGCTCAGAAGGAGACAATGCTGCCATTTTGGAAGGAAGGTGTTTGCTACCTCATTCGGCGTGATTGTGAAGACGAGATCGTGGGTGATGGAGGTGCTCACGTTCTGGACCCGCGCCTTTGTCTTGTTTAAGTCTATGACACTCTCATTCACCTCTTCCCCGATGAGGTACTCCTCGAAGGCAGGCCAGAACCTGCAATGGGAGGAGGGACAGGCTGAGAACTGGTGGAGGGGGTGCAGCTGCCGGAGGCCCACACCTGCTCTTGCGAGGCAGGAAATGGCCGCCATGGACTAAGTGTCCTATGCCCCAAGAAGCTGAAGGCAGGGAAGTGCTTCCTAGGCATGTTTAAGCAAATGGGGAGGAGGGAAGAGAGCCAGAAAAGAGCCCGGCTGGTGTGGACGATGGGAATAACCCTTCCCAGTGTGGGAGGTCACGAACTCTTCACCTCAGAACAAGGCAAACTCTGGGACTGACAGACTCCTCTGTCCTGGTGTGGGCTGGGGGAAACTCTGGATAGAGCCCCTCTGGCCAGAGGATGAGCCCTTTCCTGCTGGGCCAGGTTCCTCCCTCCTGGGCCAGGATGTGGGGGAATCCTGGGTTAGCTGCTGGGGCACTGGCCTGCCCCTCTCCCTTAGCCATGAGGGACCTTCTTCAACAGAGCCCTGCCCGGGTGACGCGCTCATTCCCCGTGTGCGCGCCCTCATACCTGTGGATCTCGTCCATCACACATTTGCAGAAGGCGTTGGCCTCGTTCTCCAGCTCATCACACAATGGGGAGATGCTTGTGATTTTGTTGACTGACTCCGGTTGTATTGGTAAACCTCCATTGGTCAGGCCGATGTCACAGCAGCTGCGGCTAGAGTCCCCCCTGGGTTCTTCCTGCAAAGCTGTGGGAGGCAAACACAGCAGTGGGGGTGTTCCCAGGTCTCCCCGCATCATGCTCACCCTCTGGCCGTCAGGGAGTGTGTGGGAAGCAATTTGGAAACCCAGGGTTACCGGGAACAAAGGAAAGTGAGCAACGAACAGTGTCCAGGGGGCTGTGACTGCCTGAAATGAATGGGCTAGAGAAGAACCAAGATGCCCCCGCAATGTTAATTCAGGGGCTCAGAGGGGCTGCAGCTGGGCACCTCACAGGGGAGCAGCAGGAGTCTGGTTAGTTGCGCCGGGGTGCGATCTGTGAGCCTTGGCAGTCCTTTGCCTAGCTTTCATTGCATGGCCAGAGGAATCTGACAGTGGATCAGAGCCTGTCCTCTGTGTTGGATTGTCCTGTGCAGCCAAGAGACCTGCCCAGATGCTCTGAGCTGGATTCACCCCAGCACGAACACCTGCAACGCCTCTGATGTCAAAGGAGTGGCACCTACTTCCTTTTGGGCTCTCTCCCTCCCTCTGGGATCCGCCCGTCCATTTTCCTCTTTATTCCACCCCTTGGCACCCATGGCAGCCCTCGAGCACGGGAGCCTGCCAGTACAGCAGCAGCACAGCCCCTGGGCTGGCCAGGTGGAAGGAGAGACTCTTGAGAACAACACAAGACGCACTGTCTCTGCCCTCCCCTGGGATCTACTTTTGCTGCTGGGGGGAGCTCAGGTTTGGAAGCTGGTTTCCTCACCCCCCCTTTCTGTCTGCAGCAACAGCATCTCCTCGTACTTCAGGCAGACTTTCCTCACGCCTAGCCTGTGATCTGGGCGCTCTTCCTTTTTGCCTCGGTCCCATGGGACCAATCTAATTGCATTGCAACTTGGCAATGGAGAGAGAGAATCATCTCAGCACGAGACCTGATATAGAGCAGCTTTCGGGCTCTTGCAAATGAAGGCAGATCATGGGGCACACGATTCTAGCCGGAGATGGGTCCAAACCAAACATCCAGATCCAAACGACCCTGAATGTCAGCTCTTCACGGAGGCTGCACCAGGCCCATGTCACACCAGGGAGGTTTGGTGGCAGTGGCCTGGTTAATGATCAGATGGAATTCCTTGGACATAAATCCCTGACTGGGATGTGGTTCTGCCAATAAACCTGTGTGAGCAGCCTACAGCTAGGCACTTAAAGCATCTCCCAGGCTTTTAGGAACATCTGGGGTGAGCCCATGGAACAGGGCCCAGCATGGGCGAAGGGGCCGTTCGGGTGGGATAAGGGTATAACCAGGAGTCATGGGTGAAAGTGAGACAATAGCAATGTGGGCTGAATATGAAGGAGAGCTTTCCTGGCAGTACTTAGTATGTGATAAAGTTTTATATCTTCCTAGCCCTGTACAGACATTGGATAATTAATCCTACAGCACCCAGGAGAGGAAGGTGGGTCACTAGTCTCGTCACCATTGGCAGACGGGGAAACGAAGATGAAGTGACTTGCCTATGTCACACAGCAGATCATCAGTAGCACAGCCCGGATTGACTGAGGGCCTCCTAAGGAGGCTCCTTCCTCAGCCCACTCTACGAGGCTGTGGCCCTGTCTCCCACAGGATGCAGTGAGTCTGCATGAACAGGGGTAGCTGTGGTTACCCTCCCTCATCAGCCCAGCCCTAGCAGTGCCTAGTGGCAGCGCAGAGACAGGAGGTGGTTGGCTCGTTGGATTATGGGAGCTGAGGGTGCAGGGTTGGGGAGGAGGTCTGGGTTGGGTGGCTGTGTAAGGCACTCTCGCCTCGGCAGAGGAAGGAAAATGGAAAGCAGAGGCAGAAGGAGATCCCCTGGGATTCATCCTTAGCAAGCCTCACAGGGATCTGCACCTGCAGCCCAGCCCCAGAGCACGAGGCCCGGTTCAGCAGAGGAGGGGACTCACCCTTGCAGCTCTCTTTTCCTCTGATGCAGTCTGAAACGAAAGGCAAATGGACAAAACCACCAGGGTCAGTGAGTGGCATCAGAGGAGGGAAAAGATCATCACCACAATGCATGTGACCCAGCGGAAGAGCCATTACATCACTCAGCGCTTCCTCGCTCCCACGACACTGGAGCCAGCTTCAATCTATCTTGTCCTCTCTCTCCTCCTCCTCCTCGCCTTCATTGCTTTCCCCACCTCCCTCCCTCCCTCGACCGGTTCCCTCCCGTTGGCACTAGTTGGGCTGGGAATCCGGGCGCCAAGGGTTAACAGATTTTCATCTTCATGTCAGTTGCTTGTATGTGGCGCGAGAGTTTGCTCGATCCTGCCCCACTTGGAGTCCCTGAAAAGACGCCCAGTGAGGGCAGTGGGTGCTGGCTCGACCCACAGTGAATGCTCAGATTATCTTTGGAACATATTTGCATAGATACTTCTGGCAGGATTCCCCAGCTCTGGCTTATGTGTGGTGTTCCAGGGACATCTGCCAGCCCAGCAGAGGTGTTCGAGGCCCTCCCTCCCCCATCATTCGGCCGTAAAGCAGATCTGGCCTCCTGGGATGTAGCCAGTATACTCAGCATACAGCAGGCTGTGGCAGGCGACCCCTTTCCATTGGATTGGGCGAATGCTCATGATGTTGGTTCCCAACCTGCCCTACCCAGGACAATGCAGGAAGCACAAAAATCACCCCACCAGCTGCTCCCCGGCAGACACCAGGGGACTGGCGCTAGAGTCAGACAACAAGCCAAACTTGGTCACGTGACCAGAGGGCAGGCCCCCGACGGGCTGCAATGCAACATATGCCCAAGTCAATCGAGCCCAAAGAGAGCAAAAGGCTTTGGGGAAATCATCTCTCTTGCCATTCCTAGCCCTCAGCTGATCGCTTTGGCCTTTCAAATGGACGTGTCTGTCCCACTGGTTAAACCGTCACTGCAGTCCAGTGGTTAAACAGTTCGTTAAGAGGGGGGCACTTTTCCCTTTTCTTTCTCAACGCCCCAGATCCACTAGGCCAAAGCACAGGAAAGCACCCAAGGCATCTGCAGGCGACACACACACACAGTGGGTGGCTTTCCCCCACCAACACCTTCTCTTCTACTCACCCAGCAGTGGCAGGAGGCTCAGGGTTGTCACCATGAAGGAGAATTTCATGCTGTGCAGCAGATTCACCATTCTCCTCTCTTGTAAGTTTCTCTTTCTATCCACACCCTTCTCTGCCCCCTCCTGCTTCCTCTCTCTCTCTGGCTCTACCTCCAGCCCTGTGCTCTGTGGTTTAAATTAGGCAATGGAAGTGTCATTTCCTATCTGAAAACTTCACAATCCTTCCTGCACCTTTGCAGAGCAAACTCGCTGATACAAGCTTCCTGGCTGATGAATGACAGACAGCTCGCCCCAAAACTCAGAGCTGGTGTTCTCCTTTCCTGAATCCTGACCCATCTCGGGGTGGTTCTGAGGGTTCCTCTCCTGTCGTTGTGGGGCCACAATCCCGTCTGAGCCCCTAAATCTCCTCTCTTCTAAGCGTTTGGCAATAAACATGCCCTCTGCCTCGGGTCTAAGGTCGATGCTGCTCAGTGGGTCAGAGGGCTAGAAGCGCCTGGGGAAGATGCGCCCCTTGCATTCCAGCCCATCGAGCACCCAGATGCTGTCATGTCTATGATGCCCCTATGTCCCCTGGCCCAGGAAAGTGATAGGTTCGACGTTTCCTTGCCAGCGCTCGTGGCTTCTTGCAGGAAAGACCGTATGTGAGCCCTGAATGTAGGTACCTTTCCAACAGCCCTTCGCCAAAGCAATATTACCATCTCCAGTTTGTCAGAAATCAAGAATCAGTTCCCCCAAATCATAAGGTTGGCTTAAAACTCATGAGAATCAAAGAAAAATAATAAATGCAGGGTTCCTTTTCTATGTGTTTTGGTGTCCCAGTCATCAGGGGGCACGATGACAAGGTCTTCCCCCCCAACCCTGAGCACAAGAAAGGAACTTTTACAAAAATAAAAATTGAAAGCTGAGAGTCTCACCTCATCACATGACCCCAGGAGCTGGGGCTTTAAGAAAAATCTCAAATAGCTTGAGACTTGCCATAACACCATGAGAGTTGGCAACACTGCATGTGCTGTCAGTCCCAAGTTCCCAGCTCCTCCACACCACAGTGCAATGATGTCAGATCCAGAACCCCTAGTCAGCTGAGCGAAACCACTGGCCTAGCTGACCGCTCATGGGCCACTGGACGTGGATTCAGAATTAAAAGCAGGGGAAGCGCTCAGTGGGTTTCCATTCCTTGAGCAGCATGGGCAAATGAACTCTGGGGACTGGAGTCTATTCTCCCTTTCCCATCCCTGGAGCGTCAGGGAGGGGTTAGGAATAAACATGAGGCCAGATTTTAGAGAGGAAATATGGTTCAGTGCTTAGGCTGCTAACAAGATTCAAGGGACCTAGCATAATGGGGCCTACAAGCCTCTGTGCAAGCCAGGAAGGGGTTAATAGGCTACACTGAAGGACCAGAGGGTCCTGTGGCACCTTTGAGACTAACAGAAGTATTGGGAGCATAAGCTTTCGTGGGTAAGAACCTCACTTCTTCAGATGCAAGACTTGAAGATGCAGACTTGCATCTGAAGAAGTGAGGTTCTTACCCACGAAAGCTTATGCTCCCAATACTTCTGTTAGTCTCAAAGGTGCCACAGGACCCTCTGTTGCTTTTTACAGATTCAGACTAACACGGCTACCCCTCTGATACTGAAGGACCAATTAGCCTAAAGGCAGACACCTGGAGCTGGAAACAGGATTTCAGGGAGAGGCTTAAAAAGAAGAGCCCTTCTCAGTTGCAAGGGGACAGGCAAAGAGAGCAGGGGTGTAGAGGGCTCCCTGTGAAAGATCAAGATGGTAAGTCCAGGGGTGGGTCCCTAGCAGATCTCCCTGGAGGAAAGGGAAGAGTTTATGGGGATGTTGCTCAAGACGTGTTTTGAACCAAAGGCCTGGAAGGGGTGGATCTGTAGGTGACTGAGCTGGGAGCCTAAGTTGCAGCACCCCAGAAAACTGTTGGAGAATGGAGGGAGCAGCAGATAAGGAAACTGAGGTTGCTGTCCTACCCAGTGCTGGAAGGGGGTGGTCTGGTAAGGGGGTGCAGCTCTCTACAGGAGCGATGGGGGGGGGCATATTGATCAATCAGAGATTCCACACACACTGGCATGTGAATAATTTGACCTACCGCCATGAACGAGACAACCCCTTTTAGGCTAAAAGAATTTTTCCCAACTACTTTGAAATTTGCTGCGTTGTCGCTTCTGCGTGTTGCTTGGAGACATACGTTTCCCGCCGGGGAAAGTCCCTCCATATGTATTTGACAGTCAAGGCCTTCATAACAACATTGTCAGCAGTCGTAGTTCTGCCTCACTGCTCAAGGATGCTAGAGCAACAGAGCTCTAGCTAGTACCCAGAGCCAGGTTGGCATAGACCGTTCTTCCTGTTTGCTCTTAATGAAATTGAAGGAAGGTGTATGTGTGTGTGTGTGTGTGTGTACGTACATGCACCCTTTGCACTGCAGCTCTCCCCACACTGAGGGTTGGGAACTCTTTTCCCCTCAGTGCTGTTGGTTGTTAGTGGCAGGTTCTGAACGTGCAGTGCAGACACCCACGCAAATGTGTGACTTCCTCCTTTTGTATCGCGGCTCTCCAGGGTTCTGTATGGCGTAATTCACCATAGGGCTGAACGCCTGCCAATGTGAATCAGATGTAGGAGCTGCTCCTCTTGCCATTCTTTTGCACGTGCCATGACCCCATGAGTGCACGTGTACAAATGCCCCCTTGTGTGAGTAAGCGCAACGGTTTTTGGCACCCAGAACCCTAAACGAACGTGGCAATGGGAAAAAATGACACCTGCACAACAGCTCTGCTCCCTGGGTGTCGTCTCAGCGATGGTGCCTCCCTGTACCGGAGACGCTCCGGTGAGCCCTGGTAGAGGCCGGACAGCTATGGGACAATGTGCTGGAACCTAGTGGGGCTCATTCCACGCCAGCCGAGGCAACACGATCCTGCGTGAAATAAGTGAGTAAAGGCAGCTGGGCGTAGTGTGTCAGCTCTGTGGGGCAGGATCCCGTTTGGTGTTTGTACAGCATCGAGTGCTGTACAGCCTGGTCCGGGCCCATAACGAGGGCTCCTAGGCACTCCAGTAATTCCAATATAGACTAATAATTGGCTTGTGGGTGATCCATGCCCTTTCACCGAGTTCAGTTTTTCCACATTTAATCACAGGGCTGTAATTCAGCCTCCGAAGCCAGTTGTGTGTAAAGCTAATTAATTAATTAACAATCACTTGGGACTGGGACTGGCATGAGATCCGGTGGGAATCCTACGAATGAGCCTCGGGCAGGAGCTGAGGTGGTACCTGGGAGACTGGCACAAGAAGGAAATGATTGTAACAGCGAAGGACCACTCCTCCCCCCCGTGTTTCTGGGCTAGTGTTCGCAATGGAGCCTTTGCTAAATGCTCACCAGAAATAATATTAAGAAAACACGACAGTTTCAGGGTTCAGCACCCAGATGCTGGGAAATGGCAGTGGCAGACCTGCAGGGACCACCTTAACTCTGCCCCTGTGCGTATGTGCATAAGGACACGATCGCGCTCAGTTTCTCACACACTAACACAATAATTTTACTTCGCACTTTTCATCCATGGATCACAAAGGAGGTCAGCATCATTGTCCCCATGTTACAGCTGGGGAAACTGAGGCACAGGGGTGACTCAAATCTAGCTCCTGAGTCCCAGCACACTAGACACTCGGCCATACTACCTCTCTGTAATTTAATGTTTCATTTCTTATGGGATGGCAGCATTCTGCATGTCCCCAATAGTCCCTGGCTATTAACACACACATGCACCTGTGTCTTTTGTCTGCACAGAGGCCTGTGCGTGGGAATGTGCACAATAAGGCTCTCCAGTGGGAGGCAGATGGAAAATCATGTAAAAACTTTTTTGGACGTGACTTTTTGCTGCCGTTTGTGATGCCGCAGACTGGGGCCTAAGGGTCCTATTGGCACTCGTCTGGGGTCACCTGCATAATTTATTGAATGGAATGAAAAGAGCCCAAGCATAGGCCAGATACACCCATTATGCATCCTTCCTCCTACACACGTCGGTGCTGGCAGGGAGGGCAGATGTCTTTATTGCTACGTAGCTAGGACCACTCATGGGGGTGGCTCTTGAGCAACTCTCTCCAAAGAAGTGGCAATACGAATGTTTATAACGCAGCCCGCCAGCCTGGAGTGGGATTTCATTCCACCCTTTTTCAGTGAGAACCCCTTGGCCTTTTCCATGCTGAAGCATGTTCATTGGGATGATCTCAGTACTTTATACCCGGCATTTACAGTCGGGCAAGTCATGTCTCTCCAAGTGCTGCGTAAAGCTGATTGAGAGGCTGCTCTGACACTTCAGAGGAAGACCGGCCTTGTGGCCAAGACGTGGGCTGGGAAGGTAGAAGCTCTGTTACCACACAGACAAGTTGCTTAACCCCTGAGTTTCCCCAGCTTCTTGTGCGAGCATGTCTCCCCGGAGCGTTGTGAAGCTTAGTTCAAGGGCTGTAAAGCCAGGAAGAAGGAGCCCACGGGTACCATGCCACGCTGTGGGAACAGTAAGAGTTCGTGGCAGTTCTCTTGTGCATGATGGGATTCCACAGCACATACGGGGGAAATTGCTAAAGGCACATACGGCTGTCAGGCACCTAGGCCTTAATCCTCAAAGGTATAGAGGTCCCCCTGGAAATCTTTGGGAGTTAGGTGCCTAAATCTCTTTGACAACTTGGGTCCTAATTCTCATTGCCTTTCAGTGCCTACTTGCCATGTGTACCTTTGAAAATCTCTCCCTAAAAATACAACAGGGATCGAGTAGAGAATAAAGTCCCAACACTGGATCAAGTAGAGAATAAAGTCCCAGGGACAGACTGCATTGGAGTGGGAACACTTTAATAAGCCGAAATCAGATTTGACACCCCCTCTCGGGGAAGTGACCCTGCAGTGCGACCTACACACAATGAGGGAGATTTCCTACAACATATCTGGGCTGAGATGCCCAATCCCCGTTGACTTGCAATCAGAGATGGGCGCCTTACCCTTGTTTGAATGCCACTGAAGGCCATGAATTACATCAGTGTGAGAGGAGAAGTGAGCCCTAGCAAACCTGGGCTCTCTTGGCAGGGCCGGCTCCAGGGTTTTGGCCGCCCCAAGCAGCCAAAAAAGAGCTGCGATCGCGATCTGCGGCGGCAATTCGGCGGAAGGTCCTTCATGCCCAGCGGGAGTGAGGGTCCGTCCGCCGAATTGCCGCCGAATAGCTGGACGTGCCGCCCCTCTCCGGAGTGGCCGCCCCAAGCACCTGCTTGCCAAGCTGGTGCCTGGAGCCAGCCCTGTCTCTTGGACCCCTTGTGGAGAGTTAACTCCAGAGCAGAAGCTCCTAAGTCAGTGATGGACTATAACCAGTTCCGGGATTATCTTTCTTTAGGACGGCTAGATCCAGTGGCCCAGATGATCTCAACAGCCACACTCAGGTAGCTGGGACCCCGACCTTATGGGATTTAAAGTGAACACCTTGAATTGCACCCAGAAGCAAAGAAGCAGTCACTGAATCTATGTAAGTACTGGTTTAATATTTACTGATCTATCAAAACATCTTCCACCAGCTGTAGCTTCTGAGTACTGTACAGAGTACTGAGCTACTGACCACAAGCATAGGCCCGAACAGACCACATTATATTAGACCAAACCATTAAAAAATAAAAAATAAAGTGACCCAAGCCTGGATAAGTTAGGGTTACCATCTGTCCGTATTTCCGTGGACATGTCCGGCTTTTTCGTCTTTAAATAGCCGTCCGGGAGGAATTGGTAATAAGATAGAAAGGTCCGGGATTTCCAACCCCCATGCAGAGTGCGGCACGGCTGATAGGGTGGCTGGGCCCGATTGAGCCGCTCCCATTGGCCTCCAGCAGCCAGAGCCCCTCCCCCCTCTCCCCTCCCCCTGCCTCAGCATTCTGTGGGGGCTATGCACACGGCAGCCTGCTCCACGTGGAGCCAGTGGCTCGAGCGGCATGGTGGTAAGGGGAGTCCCGGGGGGCAGCCAGGGAGCAGGGAGAGACTTCGATGAGTCGGGAGTTATGGGGGTGCTGTCGGAGGCGGGGATGTGGAGAGGGATCGGAGCAGTCAGGGGACAGGGAGCAGGGGGGTGGATGGGTGGGGGGGTCTGGGGGGGGGCAGGGGGGGGGGAGGGGTGGGGGGGGGGGGGGGGGGAATCAGGGGACAGGCAGCGGTTGGATAGGTGTGGGAGTTCTGGGGATCTGGTGGGGGTCTGGATAGGAGTCAGAACAGTCAGGGGACAGGTAGGCAGTGGTGTCCTAGGGGGACAGTTAGGGTGGGGGTGTCTCAGGAGGGGGCAGTTGGGGATAAGGACAAGGGAGGCTTAGATAGGGGGTGGGGTCCTGGGGGTGGTTAGGGGCAGGGGTCCCGGGATGGGGCGATCAGGGGACAAGGAGCAGGGGGGGTTGGATGGGTTGGGGGTTCTGTAGGGGGTGGGAAGTGGGAGGGAGGGGCTAGGGGGTAGGGCTACCCCCTGGAGTGTCCTCTTTTTTGAAAGTTGAAATATGGTAACCCTAGGATAAGTGAAAGCCAGATGTGCAAGAGAAGGGTGACAGTTCCTGGCCAGCTGCTGATGAAAAGAGGCTTTCACAATCATTGAAGCAAGCTGGGATTCTAGGCCCACGAGAAGAACCCCAGGACATCACCACATTACAATGCGACAGGGGGACCAGCCCCCTTCAGGAATGGGATCCGCGATCTCCAGCTCTGCCATGGCCTCTGGAGCATCCCTCCAACTCTCTAGCATCACCTCTGCCCTGGCTGGCCTGATCGTTCAGGCCCAGGGCTGGGTAGCTGTTGGGGAAGCACTGGCAGAACCGCATGCAGGTCTGATGAATGGGAGACACAGCGCTGAGTTGCACCTGTACACCGAGGGCTGTCTGCTACAGCCCCATGGCCTCACTCTCCCCCAGAAGCACCCCACACACCTTGGGCAGGAGGGGTGACCGCACCCCCCCCCAGGCCTTGTTACCTAAGGGGCACATAGCCCCCACGTGCCTGGTCCAGTCTGGACCTGCCACAGCCGCTCATGGGCCTGTGCTGTATTCTGAAGAAAATGAAACCTTTACAGCTGCCCAATCTCTCCTCTGCACTTGGGGAGTCACTTGGCAGCTGCCTGATGTGCCTGGAGCCTGGGAATGGTGGATTCCAGGCTCTCCCCTGCCCTCCCTCTAGGCTGTGATGTGGAAAGAGCTGTGAAAGGAGCATGAAACAGACTAGGTCCCCGATCCCCTGACAGCGAAGGCTGCAGCCCTTGCTGGCTTATAACACCCTCTGTCTTTTCCAGTGACTTTATACTGAAGTGGTGATCTACCTGGGAGCCCAGGTGTGTGCGTGTGATACAAGAATGGTGTTTAATGCAATGGGAACCAGACAGAGCTGGACCTGAGAGATCCAGAAGGGAATGTGCGAGAGAAACCGAGCTGCTGCCGTGCTCTTAGCGTATAACAGACTCTATGCTGACAGTTCAGAGTGTCTGGGAGTGTGTGAATTTCTCTACATTCCTTGTGATTATACGTGGCCGCGTGTAGCAAAGCAGGAGCATCAGACAAATGTGATGCCTCCACCTCCCCTCCGGGAGTGCGATCCCTGGTTCTTGACTCACGGGGCAGAGACAGTCCCAGCTGTGACCAGAGAAAGCGGGTGATTCAATCTGCGCTCGTGCGGCTGGTGCTGATCGGCAACCTGGTGCTGTCGGAGTTGTTCAGTGAGGGGTAGGACTTCGACTTTCTGACCTGCAGCACCATTGTCCAGTACCAGAGGAAGATGAGGAAGCCTGCGAGAGATGGGAGAAATAGGAGAGCGCTCACTGGGCAGGGGTAATGCAGAGAGAAGGACAATGGGTCACCTGACGGCAGGGGGAGGCTGGCACCCTGCCTGAGCATGGGTGCACCCTGCCAGCTCAGCCCATCACTACTGCCACTTTAAAGGAACAAACTATACGTCAGATGAACTGAGCTAACAGGGTCTCGGATCCATCACTGTACTAACGTAGCAGAGCACTGTCTCGCGCCTTAGCTGGTGCCACCCTCGTGTGGCCATTGGGTGCTGTTGCACAGAAAATCCCAGGGCCCCACAGGCAAGATGGCTAGGTACAGCGAGGCACGCTCTAGTACGGAGGGGAGCCTCTCCCCCACGGTGAGGAATAGGGCACAGGATTGTGGCGGCCTCATCAGCTGCTCCTCAGAGAGACTCCAGACTCCTTCGCCATTTACCCCGAAACTCGCCCTGGGGTGACGGCACGTACGCCAGGTCCCACGTCGCCGGGAGAGGGCGAGATGGGCAGAGCGTGCCCGGCCCTGCGCGCTCACCTTGCAAAGTGTTGATGATGGTGAAGAGGTAGATGACGACGAGCTGGAACGATCCCGAGGAAAAGGAGAAGAACGCCAGGGCCCAGGGGATGCCCAGCACGAGGCTCAGGCCCAGGAGAACCAGGGCGTGCTTAAGCTCGTGGCCTCTGTTCCTCTGCCTGAGGATCTCCCGCACCATGGCTCCCAGCATGGCCGTGTTGAAGAGGAACACCAGGCTGAAGAAGCCCCGGTTGACTATGTTATGGATCAGGGGGGCTGTGATCCAGCATCTGGAGGGAAGAGAAAGGCAGATAGTTCAGGTCCGTAATCCTCTGCTAGAGCTCGGGGGACCCCCTGGCACATTCGGCCTCCAGCCCAGAGTTAAACATGGAGGCCGGTCTCCCAGCTGATGTAAGGCAGTACAGCTCCACTGAAGTCACGAGAGCTTTGCTGATTTCCTCCAGCTGGGGATCTGGCGGGAGGGAGAGGTGGGAGGAAGAAAAGATTTCAGGGAAAACCCCAGCAGAGGGGATGTAATCTGTTGGTCTGATGCAGGGTGCACACCGTGTGTAACTGACTCACGGGAGGAGGCACTGCTAGCGATGGTATAACCAGGAACATGGTGATGCCATTTCAATTACTCACATGGTTGCATTGGTGGATTTCTCAAGGGATTCAACTACTGCAATGGGGAATGGTCCATAATTTCTCTGATTCGCCAGGAAGATCACACCCACGATAAAGATGGGAAGCCCTGGATGCAGAGAACAGCATTAGGTAGTTCCCCTAGCCCCAATTCCTGTCTTTGCAGGTCCCTGAAAAAGGAGCCCATCCTTTCTACTCCTAAGGAATTGACCGTGGTGTTCTCCCATACCCTTTGTCACCCTAGCGGTGGACTGAGGACAGTGCATTGAACAGAGATGGTTGGGTACAGCTTTGGGTCCTCATGTCCACACTGCTAATAGGTTCCTGGGTGTTAAGGCCAGAAGGGACCTCTGTGATCATCTAGTGTGACCTGCTGCACAGCACAGGCCAGAGAAGTTCACGCAGTGCCTCCTGCCCATAGCTTGTGTTTGAGTAACAGTGTATTTTTTTTTTTTTTTTTTTTTGTACAGACACAGCCAGTCTTGACTTAAAGCCTTAGTGATGGAGACACCACTGCCGCCAATGCATTAGTGAGGGGACTGATCTCTAGCCTGAATTTCTCTAGGTTTAGTTTCCAGACATTGGTTCGTCTTATGCCTTTGCCTGCTAAATGAAACAGCCTCTGCCCTCAGAAATCTCTTCCATGTGTAGGTACTTGTGGACGGTGAGCAAATCATCCTCTTATCCTTGCAAGAGGAAAGTCTTTTGGGGGCGGGGGGGAAGAGGCCTGGCATTCTCAGGGCCATCTCGGCCTCCTTTCGTACTCACCCCAGCCCACCAGGCAGAGCTTGAGAATGAAGTGCTCCACGTAGGTGTTGAAGACCTTCACCACCAGCCTGTAGAGATTGTAGCCCTCAATGCCCATCCAGGTCAGGCAGCACAGCAGGGAGAGGTGCAGGAACATGCCGCTGGCTTTGCAGGCTGCCTCGCTGCCGATGGAGGCCAAGTGCTCAGTGATGAGGAAGCTCACGTCCAGCAGGAAGATGGCCCCCAGCAGGTTCATGTGAATGTAGATGTTTACGGTGCCGTCTCTGTGCTTCCTCCTGGGAAAGGGAGAGGAAGAGATTTCATTGCTGCTCCTGGCTGGGAGTCCCAAACCCAGCACCCACAAAACCCCACGATGGGGTCCCAGGGCTTTGATTCAAGCAGCTCACGCTAACCAGAGACACGCAAGAGATCTGTGTCTTAACAACAGGAGATGGTGAGCCCAGTGCCTATTCCAAATGTGATGGCCAGCTGATGGCTGTGATGGGTGAACACGCTGAGCCACTGGTAACTGCAACAGGTGAGCGATCCTGGTCCCCTTGTTCCACTGGGAAGCTACATCTCTGCTGGCCTTTGAACCATGTGTGCAGGCGATGGGTTTGGCCATTGCGTACAGCGAATTTCTCAAAGGAAGCCTCTTTTAGCCTGCGTCAGGCCCTTGTTAACGCACTGCTAAAGATCGGTGCGTGCGCACGCTCGCTGCATTAGTGCTAAAGACCAAGATGGCGGTTAAGATTATAAAACATGATAGGTGGTTCTGGGGGCCCATCTGGAGACCCCATAAAGGGGTCTGGTTTCTAGGGGTGGGTGCTCAGCACTTCCTGAATATCAGGCCCCTTTCAGGTGTCTCACGTTGGGCCCCCAGAATCACCAGTCCCTTTAGAAAATCTTGGCCAATCTGTGTGTAATGGCAGCCGAGGGGGATGCTGCCTGCATGGGGTAGCGAACTGGTCAGCATGAGCACGAGTTACAGGCTGCTAGCTAATCCCCGGCCCGAACCATAGTACTGTACCTGGAGCAGCAGCAGAAGAAGATGATGGTGAAGAGGGAAGCCACAGCTGAGATAATGCAGCCAATGTAGGTGATAATCGTCAGGTACTCCTTGTGGATGTAATCTATCTCTGGAGAGGACATCTGAGAATGGAGAGGACGGGGAGGTGTTAGAGCCATGCTGGGCAAGAGCTGAGAGCTTTACCCATCACTGCGGAGACCGTGCAGTGAGGATGCAGAGCGCGCGAGTGGGAGCTGGTACCCGGTACCCACCATCAGCACAGCAAAATAGGTGAGGTGGTTGCAACGACAGACTGTCTGGTTATTACCCATCTCTGTTTCACAGCCATCACTTTTCCAGCTGCCGCGGCCATCTGCAAAGAGAAAAGCAGTTTCCTGTTGAAGGTGGGAGGTTTCACACACTCAGCCCAAGTCAATGTTCACAGAAAGTCTCTGACCCACGGTGTCTGCAAGCAGGTGAGAATGAGAGAGTGCTTTGCAATGGGGCCCAGTGACTCTCGTACAGACCACATGGCAGCACTGGGGACTCTTCGAACCCAAAATCACTCCCACCCATATCTGCGTGGAGAGCAGGGCCTGGGACAGATTCTTTGGGATATCCATGAGGGAACCGCCTGAGATCTAGCCATCCACGGAGATCTATGGGCTGTCCCCCGGCATTAGAGGAATGGCAGGATTCACAGATAAGGGGAGGCTGTCAAATCAAGCCCCGTTGAGGCTGAAAAGGAGAAGTCACAGGGAGCTGGAGTGAGTGACACAGATTGGAGAAGGACAGAGTGAAAACCAATCAGCGTCTCCTGATGGAGAAGGGATGGATGTATCCAGCCACTGACCATGTGGTGGGCCAATCCCACTCCTACTGAAGTAAACGGGAGTCTTTCCATCCACTCCAATGGGAGTTGGACTTGGCCCAGAGTTTGTCTCTACAAGAGTTAAAATACCAAGGACAGTCCAGTCCCATGCTTCAGGTGGTAAAGTGACTGATGCTCACTCCCTTCCTTGGGCAGCAAGGCTAGGGGTCTGGTTCCCACCTCACACCTGTGCAAAGCCAGCATAAGGTGCTGTCAAATCGGGAGGGTAGCACTGGACTCCCCCACTGCACAGGTGTCAGTCACCGCCTGCTCTCTCTGAGATACTCACGGCTGGAGTTCACGTCCCAGAACACGCACTGTGGAGTCACGTTCCTCTGAAAGGACAAGAACATGGGTGGTGATGCATGAGCCTCTCTGGGTTATTCACGGGGCAGGCGAGTTTGGCTGAGGGGCAGATCAAGGGGCAGATGGGGCAGGAGGAGAAAAGAAACTCTGGCCCTTGTCATGTGACTGGGGCCAGGAAACAAAGATCATTCTCTCCCCAGCAGTCCAGTCCGTCACCTCCTTTTTCAAGAGGGAGGCTGCTCCCAGCAACAGCCTATCGGTGCAGGGAAAGATCCGACACCGGCTGTACCGTCTCTCTGGAAGTGGCTAGTTGGCCTGAACTACGTGTTTTGGAAGGGGATCCCCTAGAGAAGATGGGGCGACAGAGCCGAGGCAGAAGCTGAGTTTGCAGGGTCTCAGCCCCCCCCCCCCCCCCACCCTGAGCAGACTGATTGGAATGGGGCCGTTTCTCACACCTACCGGCAGCTGGACATGAAAGAATTTGAGGACCACGTCCTGTGGGAGGCCTGATACGGGGGTGTTCCCCACGGTGATGCCAATCACCTTTTCACCGAGCACCCTGCTGCTGTTCTGGTCCTGAAAGAGATGGAAAGCCCGTGATGCCAGCGTGGGAGAGTGACAGCTGCCGGGCACCAAGCTGCTATAAACCCCCACCCCGGAGATCTCAGACCCAGAGAGCTTCCTTGTCACCTTCCTCAGCAGACAACACAGACCCAAGGAGGGTTTGTGCACACAGGCTACGGGAGCCGGCGCAGTCTCTCCTCAGGCTGTGCCTCGCCGCTGTCCCAGCTGATGTAGCACTGGCATCTGGGGGAGGGCATCAGGACACCAGGTGGCAAAGGCCAGATCACAACCCCCAATGGTCCAGCTGCTCCGGGGTCCTGACGCTGAGAGGAGCTGCAGGGTAAGGTGCCACCTTCCATACTGCCCCTAGCTGTACAATACCCTGCTGGGGCCTGGGCTGGAGGCATTTCTTCCGGAGCCCAGCCAGGGACCGGTTTGAGCTGCAGTCGCTAGGCACAAAGGGAGATCGCAACTGGCAGAGCTTTGGCCGGAACCTGAATTTGGGGACCCTCCTAGCACTGTCCCGGTGTGTGTCTATGATGGGCCCACAGCGTTTTCCAGCGGGGAGGCACCGTGAGTACGCTGGCCTGGCTCCTCTGGGAAAGGGAGCTCAGAGCCTGGCTAAAGGCACACTGCAAAAAGAAGCTGTTGGGTCTCATCCGACTCAACCTGTTCACACAGGACACTGTGCCGCTGGGGACAGTTCAGGGGCAGGGGTGGGGGCCAGGGCTGGCACAGCAGGGGGTGCTGTGAGTCGGGGGAGGGGCAGTGGCAGGGCTGGCACAGCAGGAGGTGCTGTGAGTCGGGGAGGGGGATTGACAGGGCTGGCACAGCAGGGGGTGCTGTGAGTCGGGGGAGGGGCAGTGGCAGGGCTGGCACAGCAGGAGGTGCCGTGAGTCGGGGAGGGGGATTGACAGGGCTGGCACAGCAGGGGGTGCTGTGAGTCGGGGGAGGGGCAGTGGCAGGGCTGGCACAGCAGGAGGTGCCGTGAGTCGGGGAGGGGGATTGACAGGGCTGGCACAGCAGGGGGTGCTGTGAGTCGGGGGAGGGGCAGTGGCAGGGCTGGCACAGCAGGAGGTGCCGTGAGTCGGGGAGGGGGATTGACAGGGCTGGCACAGCAGGGGGTGCTGTGAGTCGGG
>NC_048310.1:41698780-41734764 GCF_013100865.1 Trachemys scripta elegans | reverse complement strand
TGGCAGGGCTGGCACAGCAGGGGGTGCCGTGAGTCGGGGGAGGGGCATTGGCAGGGCTGGCATAGCAGGGGGTGCTGTGAGTCGGGGGAGGGGCATTGACAGGGCTGGCATAGAGGGAGTGCTGTGAGTCGGGGGTGAGAGCTGGGTGCCAGCCCAAACCTGGCTGAGCAGGAGGTTGCGCGGCAGGTTCGATTTCCCACGGACCAGCAGACCGAGGGAGCAGGGCAGGACCAGCAGCGGGGATGCTCTCGAGCTGCCCTGGCAGAGCTGTGCACAGCCTGCATCATCTGCATTCACAGCAGCTGCTCCCAACCAAACCTGGCCCAGCGCTGCCCAGCACTATTAGCCCCCAAATTCATTCCCAGCCCAGGGCCCAGCCCTTACCTGGAAAAGGGCCTTGTTGTTGATATCCATCAGGACCACTCGCTCCTCAGCGTTCCTCCGCCTGCCCTTCACCTGTGCAAAGAGGATCTTGGGCAGATTCACCTCAAAGCCATGGACCTCTCTGCCCACCTGCAAAACAAAGCCCAGCAGAGCCCTCAGAGTGGCCGGCGCACGCGGTGAGGCTGCCCAGGCACAGGGCGCTAGGGAAAGCCTCGGGCTCTGGCTACACACGCACCACAACACCCGCTGGGGTAAATCGCATCACCAGAGCTACGCTGATTTACCCCCGCTGAGGATCTGATGCCCAGGCCAGGGACCCACACACATCACTGCTCTGGTTTGTAGTGTGGACGGCACCGGACTGGGTGTTAAAGGGACGCTGGCAACTTGAGGTAAGAACGTTTCTATTCCAGTCGTTTAGCCGGGTTGGCGGCTCCCTGCTGCTCCCTCCCTTCGGCAGCAGCACTGAGATGAAGCCTCACAACTTCGACGCTCCTCCCTGGGGTCTAAAGGCATGTCCCCTGCCTCCCGCTGTTCCCCAGCCTCATGCCAGAAGGGCGGAGCTGGGCTCCCCATGCAGGAGTCTCAAGGAAAGGAGATTCAATCCTGGCTGCCCTCACAGGGGTGCGCAGCCCTCTGGCAGGGCCCACGGCACAGCCTGCCAGCGACCTCTCCTCGGGAGTGAGGGCAGGGGGCTCCTCTGATCACCCTCATGAGACAGGAAGTGTGACTAGTCAGAGCATGGGCCTCCACCAAGGGCTGCCCAAGGCGCCAAGGGAAGAAAGTGAAACCAGAGTGAAGAGGAGATTTCCCTGGCAATCGGTACAAAGAACACAAGTCTGATTTTTCGGGGTGAGAGTATCCCTTTAACTACACGCTGTAACCAGACACCTCCCAGGTTACCCTGGTTATGGGAAGGAGTCAGGTCCCCTCTACATTGCAAACTGTAATGCTGCAAAGACCAACCCAGGACCTGGACCATGACCTGGAAAGGTTCCACAGAGAACAAGGCACAACCTGGAAACATGCCAAGTGCATCAAGAGGTTCTGCAAACGCTCCGGTTGGTCTGGGGTCCCTGCTCGAGGCACCTAGCACGGACACTGCTTTAGGCCCTGCAGGTAAGTTCAGTCTGTCCCTGGATGGCTGGGCCATTAAGGGGAGCAGGACCCAGCCTGTGATGATCAGCTAGGGATGAGACAATTCTAGAAGCCAGCAGGCAGGCCAGCTGGGTATGGAGCCATCAGGAAGAGCTACAAGAAGCAGATCGACTCCTGTGGGAAGCCCAGGAGGAGGGCATGACTCTCGGGTAAGAGACCTGTAGGCAGGGCCGGATCTAGGTTTTTTGCCACCCCAAGCAAAAAAAATTTTGGCTGCCCCCCACCCCAGCCCTGGACTCTCACCTCCCCCCACCAATGCCCTCCCCCACCCCACACCCCCTGCTGCCCCAGCGCTGGGCTCTCTCCCCTACACCACCCGCACCCCCTACCGCCCCAGCCCTGGGCTCCCCCTAACCAGTGCTGACTCCACCCACTCCCCCTTTGCCTCCAGCCGGTCCGGCGTTGGCAGGGTCTGGGTAAGCAGCGGGGCTCCCGGGCCGTGCCTCCGCCCAGGGTCCCTCCAGCCAGGGCTCCCATCTCCAGGACTGGCCGGGATCGGGAGGGCAGAGCCAGGGGGTGGCCCTGGCAGGGAGCTGAGGAGCTGGGGCAGGGTAGCCCCAGAGGGAGCGGAGCCCCGGAGAGGGGACGCGGGCCCCGCATGGCAGCACCACGCCCTCTATGGCCCCACTGCTGCTTCTGGCCGCCCTGCCACAGTCCCTGGGCAGCTTGGGCCACTTTGCCCAGCCCTGACTGCGGCGCTGGGGGGGCAGCCACCCTGCGGCACCTGCCGGCAGCTCCGTGTGCCCCGTGGGGTGTCCCCCAGCCTGAGTATCCCCTGCTCAGAGCCTGCCCGGCCCAGCCACAAGGTGCGGCGCTGCTGCTGCCAGGGCGGCTCTAGGCTTTTGCCGCCTGAAGCAACAACAACCAAAAAAGAGGCCGGAATGCTGCCCCTGAAAATGTGTCGCCCCAAGCACCTGCTTGATTTGCTGGTGCCTAGAGCCGGCCCTGGCTGTAGGGAACAGATCCCCCCTGGATTTGGGGGAAGGGATGGCTGGGATGGAATCTGTGCTGTCTGTTCTTATGTAAAATAAAGCTGAAGCCCTCATGCTTCAGGGCTTCAACTGGTCACTGGCAGGCATCAGGAAGGGAGGGTTTCCCCTTGCTCACAGGTCATTTTTTTGTCTCCTTCCTCTGAAGCCTCAGAGATGGAGGTGGGACATTGAATGGGGGTGGCCGGTGTGCTGAGGTGATCCTGAGTGTTCTCTCTCTCGGTTGCTTGGCTGGCTGGTTCTTTGCTCACATGCTCAGGGTCTAACTGATCACTGCCGTATGGGGGTTGAGAAGGAACTGTCCCCCAGCTCAGATGGGCAGTGACCTGGAGAGCTTTTCGCCCGTCTCTGCAGTATCAGGCGCGGGTCACTTGCCAGGATCATTTGAGTGTATCTGACTTCAGCATTTCCCTGCTGTCCGCAGGCATTCGGGCACCTCGGACCCTGCTGTTCTCTGCCTGTGGCACACAATAGGCTAGTCTCCTTTAGGCTGCAATACATGGGTCTCATTTCAGTTGTTGGGTTAGTGTGCGGGTGTTGGTGGCCTGTACTGTACAGGAAGTCAGACTAGATGATCTGGTGGTGCCTTCTGGCCTTGAACTCTATGGTCATGGCTCTGTGACCCCGGCATACCTGCACTCACCTCCAGTTCAGACATGAAGGGCAGATCCTGAGAGGCTTTGCGGGGCACTATCTTCAAAACAGTCGCACGGACTGTACTCGTCCCAAAAGTCTCGCTCTCCCCTTCAAACACCACCTGTCTCAGGTCCGATTCCAAACGCAGAAGTCTCCTTTTGGGGAAGAAAGAATAGAGCATGGGTCTAGAGAGGGTAGGAGGGAAGAGAGCCTCAAAGCAGGGGCTGTACCACCACCAAGTGACAGGAGAAGAGTTTTGAGGACCCGCTGCTGGGGTTGGGAGGCTGGATATCTGACCTACCTCTCCCGAAAACCACAACTCCCCACAGACACACTCCTCGGGCATGTGAGGTGTACAGACAGTGATGGCAAGCGTTTGATCTGGGAGAGGAGGAGCTGGGCATAGTTTGTATACTGTACTCACTCATATGGTGCAATGGTCCTTCTTCCAGTGGGTTTCTTCATGTAGTTTGCTAAATTCCTTAATCCTTCTTCAATCTCATGCACCCTGCTGATGTCTTCAGCAGTCGATGTGGAAAGAAAAGAGAATGCTGTGATTAGCTCTGTGAAGAGGGGACAATGCTAGTTTCTGTAGCATCCCTCCCCCAGGCAGCAAGTGCTTTATACTGTGTTCTCAGGCGACTGCGTTATTAATTGTTTGGCAATCATGGGTGTGATGAGGACTGGTCTGAATTCAATGGAGCCACTCCAGATTTACATCAGCATGAGTGAGTGGCGAGCCAGACGCGGGCTGTTTGCAATGGTTATGCCTGGGTAGGTCCGAATGGCCAAGCAGAGCATGGATACGGCTTAAGGCATTTGGGACCCGACTTTCAAAGTTATTCAGCACCTAAGGGGATTCTCCAAAGCCCCTCTAGGCATCTTCTGGTGCCTAAATACCTTTACAAACCTGCCCTTTGGAACCGAGCCGCTGGGGCTGGCCATGCAAAAGGAAGAATTCGCACGAGGTGATCCCTGAGCCTCTTGCATCCAGCAGGACACATGAGAGGGGAGACAGCCCATGGTGGTGAGTTTCTTGCCTGTCTCATTCCTCTCTGGGCTTCAGTTGCCCAGGAGATGGGCTTGCTGAAGTCTGCAGAGGGCTTCTGAACAGCCAACTGCCTGCACCAAACTGTAAGGAATGGGCTAGCTGAGGGTAATAGCCAGTACTGGATACTTTGACAATCCCTTGCCACACTGTCTGGCAGGCCATTGGGTTACAGCAGCTCTAGCATAGGTGCAAACTCATGTCATTCCTATCTGCACAGGCCGAGAACCTCAAGGTGCAATCTCCAGTCTGCATGCGCCTGCTCTCCCGTCTCTTACTCTGCGTGTCTCTAACCAGAATGCAGCCGAGGCCACTCCAGTGCCCATGTGCAGCCATGGAGACTGCAGGTCCTAGCACCCAGAGCTTCATCTGAGCTCAGCGGTCTCCAATTGTGCAGATGTTCTAAAGCAGGGGCGGGCAAACTTTTTGGCCTGAGGGCCGCATTGGGTTTCGTAAACAGTATGGAGGGCCGGTAGGGGAAGGGGTCATGGCTCGGCCCCCTCCTCCTATCTGCTCCCCCGGGACTCCTGCCCCATCCAACCCCCCGTTCCCTGACGGCCCCTCTGGGACCCCTGCCCCATCCACACACCCCTGCTCCCGGTCCCCTGACCGCCCCCGGACCCCTGCCGCCCCATCCAACCCCTCCTCTCATTCCTGACGGCCACCCCCAGGACCCCTGCCCCCATTCAACCCCCTGTTCCCACCCCAACCCCTATCCACACCCCCGCCCCCTGACCACCACCCCAAACTCCCTTGCCATCTATCCAACCCCCGCCTGCTGGAGCCAGGCCACGCCGCCGCCACCGCCTCCACCACGCAGCTCAGAGACCGGGTCAGGCTGGGCTCTGCAGCTGCACTGCCCCAGGAGCTCACAGCCCCACTGCTCAGAGCCTTGCGCCGGAGGCAGAGTGAGTGAGCTGAGGCTGCGGGGGAGGGGGAACAGCAGGGGAGGGGCTGGGGGCTAGCCTCCCAGGCCAGGAGCTCGGGGGCCAGGCAGGACGGTCCCGTGGGCCAGATGTGGCCCACGGGCTGTAGTTTGCCCACCTCTGTTCTAAAGGATGGAGTCCTGATGGATCCCTATAAGGCCCCCATACAGCTGTGACCTGAGGACCCCTGCACTGCTGAAGGCAGCACAACTGGCCATTAAAGGTGGGACATTGTGACTAGATGAGGGGTTATCCGGTGAAATGCAGGACCTTTGCAGCCACGTCTTCAAAAGTGGCCACTTATTTTGTGTGCTT
This sequence comes from Trachemys scripta elegans, assembly GCF_013100865.1. Classification (NCBI taxonomy): domain Eukaryota; kingdom Metazoa; phylum Chordata; order Testudines; family Emydidae; genus Trachemys; species Trachemys scripta. The sequence goes on along the minus strand of NC_048310.1, from coordinate 41,729,308 downwards.
ACACAGAGAAACTTTGGGCTGGATTTCCAGAAGTGTTGAGAACCCACAACTCCAGTTCTTGTCACTGGGAGAGGTTGGATTTCGACACCGTGGGGAAATCTCCCACAGAGCGCTGCATGTGGGTGCCCCAAAAATGAGGAACCCAAAACTAGTGGCCATTTTTGAAAAATGATGGAATTAGTGACCAGTGGAGAAGCCAAATGCCCTTCTCTACCTTCTAATGGAGCATCAGCTGCCTCGGGGGTTTACCCAGAATCTTCTCATCCATGGGTAGACAGAGCCAGCCCTGCTTAGCTTTCGAGACTGAACATGCTCAGAAGCTGCAGTGGTACCATTGCAAGTTCTCTAACCCATTTAACATATTGATTTAACTGTACCACGGATGGAGAAGGAGTAAACAGCGGCGCTGCTGAGGGAGGTGTTCCGCAGGCCTTTGCCGTAGGCGTAGGACACGCTGGAAAGCACAGGAACCCCACTTCTATTCTGTGGTGCGCTTGGGTTTGAAAAGTTGAAGGAAGGCTCTGCCTCGGTACTCAGCATGTAGTTGTGTTTGCCGTACGTGAGGTTGAAAATCCTATCCCTTTGGTACCAGTAGAGGCAGAAGCGGTAGTTCCCCAAGTTGTCAGGTAAAGAGAAGTTTATAGGGTTTAATGGGAATGGCGCACTTATCTTCAGCGTGTCAGCACTGTTCTCGATGGTGATGGTGATGTTCTCTGGCCGCATCTGATAAGTGATATGGCTTTTCTTCGTTTGGTTTCTTTCGCCACAAAATCTAAAGTCTTCTCCATGGCGGCTGCTTCCGTCGACCCCTGCGTTACACAAAACCGCACTGTAAGGTGTAACTCAGCCTGAGGGGCTCCATATGCCAGGAGTTCCCCAGGTTATTCACCTCCTCGGTGACCCCACATGACACAGCTGTCTACTACTTATTACATGGATCACAGGAAGCATCGGGGGCCCCAATGTGGTAGGTTCTGCCCATATACGAGAGAGAGAGCTCCTGCTCTGAAAATCTTGGGAGCCATGGAAGAACCCATTACCATAGTGTCTGAGTGCCTCCCAGTCTTTCATGTCTTCAGCCACACACTCCCCGGTGAGGCAGGGCAGGCCTGTTATCCCCATGGTATGGATGGGCAAGTGAGGCCCAGAGAGACTAAGTGACTGCCCATGGTCACCCAGGGAGGTGTTTTCAGAACAAGCACGGGAACCCAGCTCTCCTGAGGCTCAGGCCAGGCCCATCCTTCCTCTAAATGGACTCTAACCTCACCCAGGTGGCTGATCGCTCCCAGGTGTGCTGTAGGACAAGAGGAACACAGATAACAATAATGCATTCTCCATGTACATCCAGTCTTATTCCTGCCCTGATTCATCTACATGCCTCCAGCCTGTCCTGGAAGGAGAGGGGAATTCCATCTCGGAACACAATGACGGTCTCTCTGTCTTTCCCTCTAATTAAGTTTCCTGAAAGTCCCTCTATACCTCCTGTCCCCCACCTCACTCCAACCATACTGGGACCACTGCTTCCTCCTGACAGGTACTATCCTGGCACTGGCGGTGGGGCAGAAGGTTGATAATGCTACATCCTTGCCACCTTGGCTGTTGTAAGCCATATAGACCAGCGTAGAGGCGAGGCAATAACCAGGGAGAATATTACCTTGCAACAGGAAAAGCAGAGCCAGAAGGAGGCGATCCATCGTGGGCGGCTTTCCCAGCTCTTGACGTTCCTCAGTGAGAGACTTTGACCCTGAGAGAGAGAAGCACACAACAGCAGAGTGAGTTTGTCTAGAGAACTGCTGGAATTTTTCACAGCTCAGGGCCTGGAACAGACAGAAAAGCCTGTAGTTCTTTCTGCATCAGCATGGGCTGAGTTGAGCTACCACGCGAGGTGTGGGACACCTGCAAATGCCAGGAATTGTGTTCCTGTGAGTACCAGAGAGAAGTAAGAATGGTAGCTCTATCCGTGCAAGAAGGCTGGACACAACTGTTCTATTGTCATCTGCCACTAGGGCAGTGGTGGGCAACCTGTGGCCCGTCAGAGTAATCCGCTGGTGGGCTGCAAGACAGTTTGTTTACATTGACCGTCCGCCGACACGGCCGCCCACAGCTCCCAGTGGCTGCGGTTCGCCGTTCCCGGGCAATGGGAGCTGCGGGAAGCAGTGCGGGACACAGGGAGTGGTACATTGGGAGGTCCTGCAGGCTGGGGGTACGCTGGAGCGCAAGCATTTATCAGAGAATGTGACCCCAGCTGCTCCCTCCCAGCTCTTAGTCCCCAGGGCTGGCTGGGTTCAGCTCCCCACTCTGGGTGTTGTGACCTCTGGGGTCGCAGTGCTGCTCAGGTTTGGCCTGGCCAGGCCATGTTTGTGTAAGTGGAGTTGTGACCTGGTGCTTGGGGTTACAGCACCGCTCACTCCAATTTGGCCCAGCTGTCCCCATGTCGTCATGATGGAGGGGTGGCTGGGGTAAACCGGAGTGGCACCGAGACCCCATGCACAGGGCCGGCTCCAGGGTTTTGGCCACCCCAAGCAGCCCAAAAAAAAAAAAAAAAAATCCGCGATCGCGATCTGCGGCGGCAATTCAGCGGGAGGTCCTTCGCTTCGAGCGGGAGTGAGGGACCATCCGCCGAATTGCCGCCGAATAGCTGGACCTGCCGCCCCTCTCCGGAGCGGCCGCCCCAAGCACCTGCTTGCCAGGCTAGTGCCTGGAGCCGGTCCTGCCCATGCACCAGGTCACAATGTCCAGAGTGGGGAACTGAGCCCAGCCTGCCCCACAAAGTTTTGATACATTCTAGCGATCCCATCTTGGGTCGCGCTTCACAGAGTGAGAAACCCTGCTCTAGTTCAACCCCTACTTCTACAGCCAGCAGGTCTGCCCCAGCTGTTTTTCTATAACCATTTCGCTGCATTACATCTGATTCCTGGCTCGCTCCTATCTTTCCTTCCTCCCATTTTCATTCGTGGCGCTGCTGAAATTATAACGAGGTGAAATCCAGCACAAGGAAAGAACAGAATGTTCTGACAGCTGTTCAGTGGCATGTGCGGAAAGAGCTACTGGTCTGGATCCAGCTCCTAAATGACAGGTGTCCACATCGCAAAACCCATCGCTGCAACTGACAGTAACTGCCCCTCTGCGCAGGTCAGTCCACAATATTCCAATACCGGGTTTTGGCTCCTTCCTCTGAAGCAAGTGGGACTGGCCCTTGCCAGAGGATAAGTCTATCATGAAATCAAAGCAGGGAGGCTGCTCCAGCAGATGTACCCGCGCTGTCGTGGCTAACAATAGCAGCGTGGGTTTCAGCAATGTGAGTAGGAAACCCGGGTCCCCGGTGTGCTCGTACAGCCCACGCTGCTGTATCTGCATTGCTATTTTTAGCCATGCTAGTGTGCAGATGGGAGTTCGCCTATAGGACTGGGATGGGCAAACTTTTTGGCCTGAGGGCCACATCGGATTTCAGAAATTGTATGGAGGGCCGGTTAGGGGAAGGGGTCTGTTTTTTTTCCCCCCCCCCCCCCCCCCCCTTCCCCCCCCCAGGACTCCTGCCATCCTGATGCCACCCCCCTGGGACACCTGCCCCATCCAACCACCCCTTCTCCCTGTCCCCTGACTGCCCTGGGAACCTCTGCCCCTGACTGCCCCCCGCGGGCCCATCCAACTCCCCCTCTCATTCCTGACTGCCCTGCTCCGGGACTCCTGCCCCATCCAACCCCCCTGTTCCCCGCCCTCTGACCGCCCCGACCCCTATCCACACCCCCGCCCCCTGACCACCACCCCGAACTCCCCTGTCCTCTATCTAACCCTCCCTGCCCCCTTACCGCACTGCCTGGAGCGCCGGTGGCTGGCAGCGCTACAGCCATGCTGCCCAGCTGGAGCTGGGCCACGCCGCCACCACGCAGCTCAGAGACCGGGTCCAGGCGGGCTCTGCAGCTGCGCTACCCCAGAAGCTCACAGCCCCGCTGCCCAGAGCCTTGCAGGGGCGGTGGAGTGAGCTGAGGCTGTGGGCAGGGCCGGCTCTACTGTTTTTGCCACCCCAAGCAGCGCCGAATTGCCACTGCGGAGGCAATCCGCATGACGTTAGGGCGACACGCCCGTTTCCGCGCCGGCGGCAATTCGGCGGCAGCTTCTGTCTTCAGCCGGAAGACAGCCGCGGAATTGCCGCTGCGGGCAGCTGAACATAGAAGCTGCCGCCGCGGAAACGTGCGTGTCGCCCTAACGGCGCACGGGCTGCCCCCACCGTCCGCGGCGGCAATACAGCACGCTGCTTGGGGCGGCAAAAACACAGACTGCCGCCCCTTGCAGATTGCCGCCCCAAGCACCTGCTTGGAATGCTGCTGCCTGGAGCCGGCCCTGGCTGCGGGGGAGGGGGAACAGCAGGGGAGGGCCGGGGGTAGCCTCCCGGGCCAGGAGCTCAGGAGCTGGGCAGGAGGGTCCCTTGGGCCGGATGTGGCCTTCTCCACTAGTCTGCTCTTGTTGAATTACTGATCTGATCCACGATGGTGATTCCTGTTTTCCCATAAGTGATGTTTCCTTGGAGGGTCTCTCAGCAGGGAAGCCATGGAGACTGGCGGGAGAGCGGTAGGGAAGTTTGCTACTGCCCTTGTTGTATCTGTTCTGTGGCTACAAGGGACGACTCCAGTCTCAAGGGTTGTTAACCCAGCACTAAAGCAACTAACCAAACTTTCCAGCAGGACTAGCTGACCAATCACTTGTGAGCGCAGGGGGAGTCTGTTTGCCCTTTCGGGGCTGTGATTTCTTCCTCCACTCTACTGCTTCTCTGAGGCTGGAGGATTTCACAGCGAGTTCTTTGCACTTGTAGATCAGCCTTCCCACGCTACTGCTCTCAGATAATAAAACCAGCCAACACAGGCTCATTTAGGTTCTAACACACTGAACTATGCAACGCTCTGTGTGTGTCACCCACATGGGGGTGAGTGCGGAGGAGAGAGAAAGCAGGAGGCCAGAGGAGAAACATACAACACACCAACTCAGCTGAGTGTGCGGGCCGGGGTTCGTGGCCCCTGCAAAGGAAGTGACAGCTCTTGTTCATTATTTATATTGCAGTCGTCCTAACAGCCCCAATCAGGACTCCGGGCCCCGCTGTGCCAGGTACAGAGACGGGCCCTGCCCACAATACTAGCTTGTCTGCACAATCTCTCTTGCCACATTCCATTTCCTGCCTCCAGAATTGAACAGTCTGGTCAAAACTCTCCCCACCCCTCAAATGTCAGTTCATTCCTTCCCCCACTCCTGCCTGCATGGGAAAGCTGGGGGGTCCTTGTTACCTGCTCCTTCCCCAGGAGACCAGGCCACGTTTCCATGGTTACACCTTTCCAGGTGCTGCTGCAGAACTAGTATAAAACTCTGTGGCAAGACCATATCTGTATTTTTCTTTACTGCCGTTATGAATGTCTGGGGGGGTGATTCTGATCTCACACACGCAGGTGTAAATCAGTAAAAACTCCCTTGGAATCAGCTGAGTTAAACTGGGGGAAAGCCACGGACAGTGAAATTAGAATCAGACTCTCCGGGTGAAATCCTGGCGTCAGTGAAATTAATGGAAAAACCTCCCTTGAATCAGGATTTTAAACCTCTGAGGATTCCCTGCTGTTGGGATGCAGGCGCTGGCTTTCCAAAGCCCGATCGCCAGCCCCTACGTGCTCCCGTCAGCCCTCTGGCAGGCACCATGGACCTGCTGTTACTCCTCCAAGGATGAGAGCTGCCTGCGCTCCTGGGAACCAAGTCTTTGGGTTTCAACCCAGCTCTCGGGTGCTGGTTTCTGTCTGAGTCGATTGTGCTGTGGCTGCAGTGTGTTAACATGGATCCAGCATAAAGATAAGGGGGAATAAAGGGAAGAGGAACAGAGGTCGGTTAGGCCAGAGAGAAAACTCAGAGTAGAGAAGTGATGAGACATGCGCCTCTTGGCCATCCCTCTGTGACTTCAGCTTCAGGGCCAGACAGCTCAGCAGCTCCTGTTTTTGCTTGTGTGGTCAACTGCACAGCTCTTGTGGTTCTGTTCCCAATTTGAATAAGATCTGAAGCACCGGGCTGCTGCGGGAACTGAGGCTGGAGGTTTCCAATACAAGCTTAGTTTAGGAGCTCTATCTGTCGCAGCTGCTCTGCAAACAATGCGCCAGGGGCTGGTAGTATGCAGCGCTAGGAGTGGTCTTCACAGCTTCAGATGCGAGCAGAAGATGCTAACAGTGCCGCATGCCTCCTTTTCACCAGCCCAGCTACACCCATGGGCCAGCACTTTTAGCTTGAAAGCCAGAGTGGGTGCTTACTGCTGTATGCTACCTCCACCTCCAGGCTGCACGGCCCTGCGTGTTCATTTTTAGAGCAGTTTCATCGTCTAACCACACCAGAAAGTAGGGTATTGATCAGCACGGCAGAGCAAAGTGACTGGAGCCCCTGTGCAGCTGCTGCTCGGAAACTCTGGCTCGCAGCGCGAGTTTCGCTTTGCCCAACGCTGTCTGGCACCGTGTGGGCCAAGGAGCTGGCAGACACGCCAGAGAATGAGACAACAGGGCTGCCCGACAGCTGCTCTGAAGTAGCGTCTGAGGAGGGAATGCTGGCCTGCACGCCTCCTGGGGGAAGAGAAGGGGCTGTGGGGGAGGCAAGAGCTGATCTGCTCCACTCTGAATTAAGCCCATTTCCTTCTCTCCATTCCTCTCACATTCCCTCCTTCTTTCTGTGTCCCCCTTTGTCAATCTTCTCTGTCCTCCTCTCCTATCCTCCCTTCCAGCCTACTCCCAATCTTCACTCCTTTCCATCGACTCTACATCTCCGGACCCTATCCAGCTCTCTCTCCTCTTTCATCTTTGCTCTCTCACCTAATAATCAGCCCAGCCCTCCGTCTCCTTTCTCTCCATTTCCCTCTCCCTCCCTGGGTGATATACGTTTGCCTGGCCGGGTATGCCTACACAGCACAGAAACTCCCCCGCTGGGCTGGGCCAGCAGACGCAGGTTCACGGGGCTCAGGCTATGGGGATGTTTCATTGCTGGAGCCCCGGCTCCGGGGCCCTGCAGGGTGGGAGGATCCCAGAGCTCAGGCTCCAGCCCGAGCCTAGAAATCGACACAGCAATGAAGCCGGAGCCAGCCGCGGATTTTTCTTTGCTGTGTAGACAAACCCCCAGTCTTTCATCCTGTCCCCGCGGGTGGTCGTTTACACTAGGACTCCCCAAATTGCTAACATCTAGTGCAGACAGACTGGTTCGAGCAACGTGGGAAAAGTGCACAATTTCCCCCGGTGTAGACGTGGCCAATGGATGGTGGCTGGAAAATTAGTGAAATGATAACACAAGAGGCTGAAAGTTAAGGGGCCAGAAGTTTTAGTTAGGCAGTTTAAAATGTTTTGTATTTGTTGAGGCCTATTTAATTCTAATGCCTAATTAACATTTGGGAGAAAGGAAGTTTTTGCTAAAGATTCAACACCACGCTCACCCTTTCCCTGAGAGTTGTTTATGGAGTCAATGGGAGTCTTGCAATTGGCTTCAGTGGGAGCAGAGTTAGGCCAGTTCGGCGGGCTTTTGAAAACCGCCCCTTCCATGGCCCCTCGCTTGGACCAGCCTGCTCTCAGGCCCCCAGCCTCTTCTCTGTTCTCCAGCCCCAAAGCTGCTTTCTTGCTAGGAGCCTGGTGAGTTCTAGACCTGACTGCAGGTTTCCCCAGTGTGCCATTCCCCGCCCCAGATACTTTCCTCACTGCTGTTTCTGCTCTCAGGAAATGCATCGAGCCAGAAGTCCTCACACGCTGCCCTCTCAGGGGTCACTGCAGCGTCCATGTATCAGGCATCGCACCCTGAAGCTGGGAGCACGGTCACCATTTCCGGCTTGGGAGCACGGTCACCATTTCCCCTTTCTCCACACATTGGCGCGCCCTGCGTCAGCCTCATCCTGGCCTGTTTCTGACGCACTTGTGCTCCTCACAAGTGAAACCATGTTGGGAAAGGGAGCCAGGGTGGTGGCTGCAGTTTCTCACCCTCTCTCGAACCCGGGCTGTGCTGACACTGCTTTCCCATAAAGCTGTTTGTTGCAAGACCTCATGACTTGGTTCTGCCTCAGTGCAGGGAGCTGCACTTGAGAACCACTCAAGGTCCCTGCCTGCCCTTCATATCTATGATTCTTTGCAAGGGAATCAGCTATAGCCAGAGATGCATGATGTTATCCAGGAGTGGGGAACTATAGCGGGGCAGTCACCCTGCTCCGGCCCTGAAAGGGTTAAAAGCCAGCCCTTGGAGATGGCTGGGGCAGAGAGCCAATCAGAAAAGGCTGGGAGGCAGCCAATCAGGGCCAGGCTGGGCTCTATAAAAGGGCTGCAGGGCCAGAAGGCAGGTAGTCTCTCTCCAGTTGCGGAGAGAGATGGATCTGGCTGCCTGAAAGAGAAAAAGGTACTTTAGACAGCACAGTGCTGGGGAAGGGCGGGAGGAGCTGGGGAAGCGCCAGCCCCCAGGCAGAGGCCTGGCTGTCAGGGCCGGAGGAGGTTCTAGGGCTGTGGGGAAGCAGCCTGGGGTTAGGCAGAGGCAGCAGGTCCAACCCCCTGGCCGATGATGAGTGGCCACTTCAGACAGCAGTTTGCCCCTGAGGAAAGGGGCTAGATGAAGACTGGCAGTAGGTCACTGAGGTGAGGTGGTCTTAGGGGACTGGGGTTCCCCAGGTAGGCGAGGACCACGAGTGGCCCATAGAGTCACAAGACAGATGGAGAAGAATACACCATGGTGTTTTCAGAGCGGGAGTACCCAAGAGAAGGGGCACCACAGGCTGGGAGGGATGCGGGGCCTGAACTACAGTGGTGGAGGAGGAAAGGAAGCAGGTACCGGTAGGGAGACACCCTCCAGCAGGAGGTGCTCTGAGGCTGGGATGAGCTAATTCCCGAGGTAACCAGCAGGAGGTGCCGCGGCAGCGAGGGCACGCCATGTTACAGGAGCTCTGTCATGATATGCTCAGTCCTGACCCTCTGGTAGTGATATCCAGGAGACTTGGTTTCCTGGGCGATCCAGGACTTCCAGGCTCCGGCGCTTGGCTTTGTGAAGGGGTGGTTGGTGATGACACAGAGCAGTTATGGTTTTGGGACTCATTGGCCTCTCTTTCCTCCTCTTGAGGGTGCAGATCACACAGTTTGCTACAGATGCTAATTCGTGAGGGCTGTGAGGTGTAAATAAGGATGGGCAGGGCCCCAGCTGAAGGGAGGAAACCACCAAGTGGCCCTTGGTGCATGGTATGTAAATGTGGTTTGGATTCAAGCGGCTCGAGCGCTGCAACAGGGCTGTGAGTGTTGTAGTTTGTAGCCACATCCCGGGCCTCAGCGATCCTGTGACTTCTGGTCCCTGCTGGCATCGTGGCCTGGGTGTGAAGTGTGGGGAGGCTGGTGTTGAAGCACGCCCTGTGGTGGGCGAGATGTTCTGCAGTGCAACGCCCAGAAAATGAGCTGTGCCTCAGAGACCCGTCCAGCTCAGAGCTTCTCTTCCGCTCCCTCCCGCCGAAGCCCCGTCTTTCAGCAGAGCTACGGGTGAACCCCTCCGAAGTCCACTGGGCTGATTCCAGAACGGTCAGGATGGGGTTGTTTGCGGTGTGTGTACACGCAAGGCACTGCCAGGCTGGGCTCCAGGACAAAGCCACTTGAAGGCAGGACATTAGCCCTTGCACGGCAGCTCCTTGCCCTCACTCCCTGCCGGAACGATGAGCAACGGGCGGTGCTGGGCTCCCCTGCCAGGTGGTGCCAGGCTGAAGAGTGAGGGCAAGGAGCCCTCAGCTCTGTATAATAAATAAAACCTTGAGACTTTGCATGCTGAGCTCTGCTGCTGCTGCCTCAAGTGGAGATTCTCAGTGGGAAGCACAGGTAGCGTTTAGTCCCCGGGAAGGGGTGCATTTTCCCCTGAGCGTGTGCCTTCGCCACCCCAATCCCCACTCCCTTTTTGAGGCACCAATCAAATCTGATTCACCGGGGACACAGGCGTTTACCTTTAGCTTTTCCTTGTTTCGTGTACTGCATGCTAGGTCATATCAGGAGTGGGCTCCTTTCTTTTTAAATTAAGTTCACTCCTTATTTAAGCAACTACTTACAGGGGTGCTCCAGGTTGGCACTCTTCGCCCTGGGCGCACAGACTGACTCCTTCATGCCATCTCCAAACCCTTCTCTCCTGCCACCGGGGCTCTGCTCACCTCTGCCGGACGACTGAAACCGCCACATGGGAATGGGTCGGAAATGGATCTCGTTCCAGGGCACTGGCAAGACAGCGGTGGATTTGGGCAGCTTTGCTTCTCCTGGGGAGCTTTTCCCACGCAGGCCCATAGAGTCACAAGACAGATGGGGAAGAATATGCCGTGGTGTTTTCAGAGGCAGCCTACATCCTGCCAGCACTGGTCATCCTGAAATAGAGGAGCTGCAGGGAGGAGCTGCAGGGAGGGGCAGCCAGACCTCTGGTGCTCTCATAGGAGGCTCTCACCCTGTGTTCCACTCCCTAGACTGGCAGCTTCTCTCTGGTTCCTCAGGGCCTTTTCTTCACAAGGAGACCTCCAGTCCCCACGCAGACAGAGCCTGACTTCCCCCTGCTTCACACTAAAGCCAGATGACTAGCAGCAGGATAAACCAAGCTCTAGCGTGTGGGTCAGTCAAGCCCAACTCTGCATTTTGGATTGGAGACCAGCAGACGGTTGCGCTGGGACAGGCTGATGGTGCATTGCTGGTGTGTGTGTGTGTCCAGGGCTGGCCTGTATTGATGTAGTTATGTCTTAACAGGACACCATGCAGCAGGATCCCAACTCTGGATGGGGGTGTTGGGTGGGGGGGATTCACCTGGCCCTGCTGCCACCTCCTAGGAAACGTCTGTTTAGGTTTTATCGACTCTTATCTACAAATGTTAATTACAGAAAATCTGACTGAAAGCAGAATTCCCCATGGGGCAGCTGGTATTTCCCTCCGTGAGGGCTGCCCCCTGCCCAGAAGCAGCGCAACACTCAGAATGGAGTTTCTTGCTCTGAACAATGGCTGAGATGTAAAGCCCCCGGGGGAGGCAGATACAGGCCCCTGTAACGCACTCTCAAGGGAATAAGGAGACTCCCTGCTTCTGCACAGGGCCATTCGTCACGGCACCAGCTGCTTGGTGCCAGCTCCCAGCAGGGGTCTTGGCCCATTGAGCCAATGAAGGGGGCTGCACTTTGTTCCCCCTGTACCTACTGGAGATGGGGAGTGACGTCTCTGCACGGAAGGGGCGGTGCACTCTCTACCGTGTGTGCTGTGCTGGGGCTCTAGGGACTAAATTCACCCTGCTGGGCATCACTAAAATCGAACGGTTGCTGACACCAGTGTGTAGGGGTGCCAAGGCTGCCCTGTGACACAAAGCAAAGGCTCGGGCGTTGTGGGAACAGCTCTGGATTGGCAGCCCCCTGAATGCCTGGCTCATGGCTGCTTGCAAACCCCAGCTCCGCTTACCAAAGAAAGGGACTGGCTAGCTCTCCTCTGCTTCCGCTCTCTTGCCCTCTGTGTCCTATGTTCTCTCCTACCCCAGTTTCTCTGCAGGGGCCGTTCCTCACCCGGGGCAGAGCCATCGCTGCGCTTGCACCTCCTCTGTCCAGGGGCTGGTTTGGCCCTGCTCCATGGGGCTTCGGCTGGGTGCAGACATGCTCGGCATGCCAATGGCCCAGCTGGCCATCCCTCTCCCTGCCCACAACTCTGTGAACCTTGAGGGGCTCTGTGCAAGGGGGGGTCCTTGGGCCTGCCCAGCAGCCGCTTGGCACAAAGGGGCCCTGAGACAATGACTAATCAGGTCCACAGGGTGCTGCTCACCCAGCAGCACCTCTCAGGCCACCTGGATGCTGACCTGCAGGGCTCCCCAAGAACAGACAGTGCTGGGCTTTTGTGGGGTGGCTCTGGGCTTCTGCACCAGGGAGAGCCCAGAGGCGCCAAGATTTTGCTTGTTTGGCTGCAGCGTAGGCCTCTGAAACACAGCTGGGATCCCTCTGACCAGATTGTGCAGCCGCACAGCTCAGCAGGCTCTTCGGCATCACCCCGCACCTCGTGCAATCGCTCACGCCAACACAACAGGGCTGCAAACAGGCTCCCAAGTCAGAATGGAAGCGATTCACACCCCCTTTGCAAAGGTGTAAATGGGGACCAGGGCAGGCATGTGGAACAGCAGAGGAGAGGTGCGGAGCATCACAGGGTGGTGACAGCCCTCAGCACCAACTAAAACTGAAAACTGCTCCACGGGGTGGTTTGTGAGTCATCCCCCAGCAGTTCTCTAGGGCTGTCGGGCAGCTGCTACCTCGATGCTGTGCTCTTCTTATATTGCTGCTGCTGTCCACAGCTGGCTGGCGCTGAGCTCTCCTTCCCCCCAGCCCCTGCTGCTCTCTAGGGCTGGGCTCTCCCCTCGCTGCGCTACAGGTCCTGGTCCATGACTCCTAGGCGCTATGGGAATACAAATTAATAAGAGGCCTGGCTGCTGTCCTAGGACTGGGCTGGCCCCAGCTCGCTGCTCGCCCCTTGCTATGCCCTAGAGTTGTCTGGTGGTTGCTGCTCTCCTCTCACTGCTGCTCTCGGATGAGGCATCCATGCTAGCAAAAATCAGGCCCAGCATTGCGCCCCACACAGCTCCGCTGACAGCGGCAGTGGGTCAAAGCGCTGCTAGAGGCAGAGCTCAGGTGTCTGGCCAAGGCTCCGGCGTCTGAGCCTGGTGAGACGTGGGGGAGGTTTACCGGTGCAGGCCTGAGTTTTGCTAGTGGAGACCAGGCTTAAGGTTGTCTGGCTGTTTCTGCCCCAGAGCCTGGCCCCTCCCTCGGACTGGGCTGGGCTCTCCCTTTGGATCAGTGTAGTCACAAGGCCCCGATGCACCAGCTGCACAGGCTGGCATTAGCGAGATAGAGATTAGTCAGATGCCGGGCTGTGCGGTCTCGCATGGGAGTGCCAACGGTCTGGTGTTCCCCTCTCCTCGGAGCTTTCCTGTTCTTAGAAATTCATCGCAGACGCCCAGTGTCTAATCAGCCTGAGATCTGACAACCCGCCTGAGCCTGCCACTATCTCCTGGGGCCAGGCAGATCCTTCCTGCCCACAGGATCCGCAAGGCCAAACTGGGTCGTTTTCTGTATCCTTGTATCCTGAGACGCCAACCCGCAGCCTCTTCCTCCTCCCTGGCAGCGCAAACAGCCTTATCTCCCCCAGGCTGCAGTTAGGAATGGGCCTTGTGGTATATTTAGAACCCACCTCAAGGCCTGCTATTCAGTTACTTCAATGGGCTGGATTGAGAACAATAGCGCAGAAAAGTTCCTGCTTAGTCACAAACAGAGTACAGATGGGTCTCAGGGGCATTAAGTAACCAAAGGGGATGCAGGCTCGGATGGAGCACCTCCCTCCCTGCCTTCCTGCCCCCGACGGCAGAAGCCCTGCGCTGCAAAAGCAGCCCTGTAACGGGCTGGGATCCTGGGGTCAGGCGGCAGCAGATGTCACTTGTGCAAAGCTCGTGAGTCTGCCCCCTAACTCACACCAAGAGACATCCAGCCCAGGGTCTGCACCACCCTGAGCCCACTTTGGCCCTCAGCCTTTTGCATAGGGGTACCTGAAATCGGTATGGAGTACGGGACTACTCCGCATGAGGAAGGGTCCTAGATGGCTGGTACTTTGTAAAGCTCCAGGCTAGAGCTATCTGCAGCAAATGCAGGATGCCAGCTACCAGAAACAAAGTGGGCCTGATTCTGTCCTCACTAACACCAGTATAGGTGTCAACAGTCTCACAGTCTCAGTGAAATTGGACTTACACCCAAGAGGGCACACCACGGTTAGCAGGATGTTGGCACCATGTTACCAGCTCTCGTGATACTAAGTCATTTTCTTAAAGCCGCAGCTCCTGAAGTAAGGCTGACTACACGAGACTACATAGAATGTAAGTGTTGCGCCCTGGTGGTGATGGAGAAAAGCTCAGAAACATGAATGCAAAAGGCTCAAAAACCAGGAGGCATATCAAAAGAACGCCGCATTTTTCAAAAGCTCATGCTGTTTAAATGTGGGGTTAGCGATGCTGTTGGAAGGTGTGTTTCACTTATTTGATTTTTCTTTTTTTTCCCCTATGAAGGAGAAGGATGGTCTTATATCTTAAGTACATGACTGGCAGTGAGAAGACCTAGGTTCTGTTCCCTGCTTCGCCTGCTCCGTAACCTTTTGAAAAATATGTCAACGTTCTTTGCCTCAATTTCCCTATCTGTAAAATGGAGATAATATCTGTTGACCTGCCCCATAATGGGGCTGGGGAGCTACTTTCACTCGAGTTTGAAGCCCTTTGAGAGCCTGGCTTACCCTGTAAATAAGGGAGAGGCAAGTCCCGCTATTGCTTCCTCCTGTCTGAGATAAAACACGCTAGTAGAGCTGGTCAGAGTCTCTTTGCTGATTTTGCTTATGAACAAATGGCAATTTGCGCATTATTCATAATGTTGGCATTCGAGTTGCAGAACGGGCCGTCTGAGTTGCAAGTGGGCTGAATACACAATCATTCGTCTGAATCCTGAAGAATGGTTTCGGAGCATTGTGTATTTGCCATCACTAAAGCATTTGAATACAGCTGAACTGAATGGAAACTCTAAGATTTGCCAAACATTTTTCCAGGCTTCAGCCAGCTCTATCTTCTATTAAATACCCAATATCACTAATACTGGCTTCAAAGAAACATCACGCATGATGCATTATGGGTAATGGTATACAAACTGAACCTATCAGTCCTACAGTCTGATTTTTACTGAAAAAGGAAAAAAGATTAGATATGACCACACAGGGGGCTGAACTCTCATTATAGTCAATGCAAAGACCCCCTCTGACTTTGCTGGGGGCTGGCTCAGGCCACTAAATTCGCTGACTCGGAATGAGAAAGCAGGGTGAGGAAATAACCGATAGCTAACCTCACCTTGTGAGCTGTTGACAGTGGAAGAGGGAAGTATAGACGCAGACAGTTATCGGCATTTGTGGCTTTTCAGGAAGACTATTTGGTAAGAGCCATTGTCTGGGTGCTGAAGGTTTCGACTGCTCATTTCCTAAAATGTTCTAGCTGGGTTGGCTAAAAATGCGACACTGGTTGCGCCTGTTTTGCATGTGGGCCTTTGCAGCATTTTGCTCGATGAACCGGAAAGGCTGTAGCTTCTGCAAGGGCTATAAATGGACCGTAAAGGAGATGGGTTCGTGGCCACGACTCCTCAAGCTTTCCGGACCGATTGCTATTTCAGATGAGTGATCCTGTGGCTTGCCAGAGGTTAGGTTAAGGCAGTAGACGAGGGTCTAGTTCCTGGCTCCGTCACAAGCTCCCTATGTGACCGTGGGCAAGTCCCTTGAGTTCTCTGAGCGTCAAGATCTGTAAAATGGGGATGATCGTACGGCCGCCCTCTGTCGGTCTCCGATTGTATGCTCTTTGGGCTGGAGCTGCCCCCTACTGGGCGTATGTACAGGACCTGGCACCCTGGGGTGCTGGTCTCTAAACTCTCCCACAATATAATATCGCTAATTAACTGTCAGGGTTTGACATCCTCCTGTGCTGATGTTGCCTCACTCAATACTCAGTAGGCAGTACAGTAGTTGGGGAAAGCCTGGCCAACCTACTTATTCCGTCTCTGACTCTTCCATCTTCTGGTTCATGAAGTGTGTTTTCTCTGAGCCAGAACAGGAAGTTGCTCCCTGCAGATACGCAGGGCTTGCTGTGTGGTTTGGAAGCACATTTGTATCTTCTTCTCAGAGTTGCAAAACAAACAATAATAGCACCTCAACCCATACGCTTAGTACACACGCAAGCTGCGTGTCTGTGATGCTGTGGCCACATGAACAGATAAGAGTTTAACAGGCAGCAATAGAAACATTTTCAGCACTGCAGGGTCAGGAGTTGAATGTTGGATTCAGCAGTGACCATGGCCAAGATGTTGCTAAGATACTAAAGAGGAGGTATCAATCACATTGGTGCATAGTTCTACTGGGCCTGGGGAGCTGACCCACTAGTACATCTCCCCACTGGACACTGCCTTACCCATGAAGTTGGGTAGCTGGAAATAACGTCACAAGGCCGGCCAGTCAGTGCCTTGCAATGCTCACCACACTGTCCTGGTTGCATTTTGCAATCCTAGTTCTGAGAACCATCCACTGAGGTTAGAGGCTGCGCATGCATCGTCAGTGCCTCAATGTCCCTCGCCTTTGGCTTCCTACACACCAAACGCAGAGCTGTCCTGCTGAGTTCAGCTTGCTCCAACGTCCCATAGCACTCAGCCTGACATCTACTCTCCTGCTACCTTTTCAGAATTGAACAGGATTAGACTGCCCATGGTCTGACCAGCAGGGCAGAGAAAGAACCAAGAGGCATGCCTGTGACATAAAACACGGTAGTATTAAAGGGACTAGAAGGTGACCAGTCCTCACTGTGCTTTGAGACTTGGGTGCTGCTGTCAAGAGATCTCCTGAAAGACAAGAGGGTCCAGCTACCCACCTCAATAGGAGACTTCCATGGAAAACCCAGGTGCTGTGGGCAGCAGTGCTGAGAGGGCACCTTACTCTCACAGTCAGAGTTGAAATGAGACCATAATATAGCATTGAGGGCAGATACTGTCTTCATCTGGGTCACTCATGGTTGTGAAAGATACCATGATGCTTTGCCTTGGTGGACTATCCACGTTCCAGCTCGTGTCTTCTCTCTACCTAAAATTCTCCTGTGGTGTCAATGGGTTACAGTACTCTTCCACCTAGCCTAGACAGATGTGAAGTGCTGATGCATGCATGATGCTGGTAAACCAGGTGCCAGCTCTTGCAAGGCTGTAGGTTTCAGCTGAGCACTTACAAATTCATAGCTGGAAACCAGACCAGCTCACCTGTATGTTAGTATTGTTCAAGGTAGGCGTTAGATTTGTAAAGATGAGTCTAAACAATAAACACAATAAGGTGTGGCATGCATTAATCTTACCGTAATGTCTGTGTCCTGTGCTACAAGGTAATATGTAGTTTTTGCTTTATAATTGTACAAGTGCCTGGTCTGAACTCGTGAACCTAGGCAGGAAGAGTGGTTCCCCCTGCCCCTCAAGAAGGACCATCAAGACTAAATGGTTCCATTGTAGGACAAAAACTTTGATTGCCCCATCCACCCATGAAGAAGTTACGTGCAGGAACTCTCATCCCATTGGTTTGAGCTCTGGGGGAAAGAAATATGGAGAAGAAGAAACTTATCTCTTTGAGGTTTGTACTCTTATCGGGCTGAAGTTAGGAAATAAAAGCAGAGATCCCCAGGGTCGACCTGGGTTAGCCCTAAAAGGCATTCAGTGGACAGATGACTTCATCTCGGTCATCTTTTGGAACCATAGAGTGTAGCTCACCTGTGCTCATATGCTGCCTACTCTAACCTGTACATAACTCATTTCTTTTTCCTATAGACTTGGCTACCAGCATTGTCTTTAGTGTGAGCTGTAAGGTACAAACTGACCTGGGGTAAGATGACTGGTCTCTTGGGACTGGGAGCAATGTGAATATTTTGTGACTTTTGAGTAAGTGACTGTTTATCATGCAGTCCAGCTTGTCTGGGTGGCAAAGACAGACGGCAGTGCCCAAGGGAACTGTGTCTGATTCCTTGGCCAGACTGTTACAGTGATTCAGATGGTCATATTGGTTACTGGTTTGGTGATATCTAACTATAAAACATACCACTAGTTTGTGGTGTCGGCCCTGAGGTTGGCACTCACGGCATGAACCGCTCCAGACAGCGTGACAGCATGCTTTTAAACTGCTGCTGCTGCCCTCCTCTCTAGTGGCGCATTTCCGTAGGGGGATGCGGTGGGACGGCAGGATGGGGTAAAGTGATCCAGACACGCACACAATGTTTTCACACACACACACTGTAATCACTTTGTTGGCTGCTTTGAGATCTCCAGATACAAGGTGCAAGATAAATGCCAGTCACTGAGTGTTACGACAGCTGTGGAGTGACATTCACCTATGGGTGCCAGTGAACAGGCGGGAAAAAGCAAAAAAGGCAGAGGTTCTGGATGGTACAGGGGCTAGTGTTGGGAGCCCGGAGATCTGGGATCTATTCCCAGCTTGGTCATTGACTTGTTGGGTGGTGTTCAGCAAAACACATTAAGCTCTCTGTGCCTCAGATGCAGTCCTGTATAAGACAGGGATAACGTAAAGGGCTTTGAGCTCTTGGGAGGAGAGATGTTAAGTATTAGCATCATGCCCACAGATCCTTGCAGACAATCCCTCTGTAAGTGCCTTTAGCTTTTGGAGATATCCCATCTCCTAGAACTGGAAGGGACCTTGAAAGGTCATCGAGTCCAGCCCCCTGCCTTCACTAGCAGGACCAAGTACTGATTTTTGCCCCAGATCCCTAAGTGGCCCCCTCAAGGATTGAACTCACAACCCTGGGTTTAGCAGGCCAATGCTCAAACCACTGAGCTATCCCTCCCCCTGAATAGGTCAACAATTTAGAAGTGTGAAACTCATTATGGAACAAGCCCCACTGTCCTCTTTGTCCCTGCTGACTCCTGGCTGGGCCTCTCTCCCCACTCCCCTCCTGCGAGGCATAAGACACATTATTCTGATCCTAGGAGTCACAGGTGTGGCAAACACAGGGCAATGTCATCTGAGTCTCTGCCTCCTCATAAAAAGGGTCTGATCCTGCTCTCATTTGAATGCATGTCAATCAAGGAAAATGCTGTGGAAGTCCATGGCACAATACAGGGGTAAAAGCAGGCCCTGGGAATGCAGAATCTGCTTTGGAAGTCCTGAGAAAGCTGGCAGCATTGTGTGCAAAGACCGACCTTGGAAATGTTCCTGGGCTGGGTAAAGCAGCCTCACTGTGCTTTATAGACTCCTTTGTAGTCTGATCACGGCTGCCTGAATGTTTGTGGCATTTCAATGAATGCAGAATTCCTAGGGGATGGCATAAACTCATGTGACACCCAAGTGCAATCGGCAACCTGCCAAGTCCAGCAGAGCATGGAGTGAGTCACACAACCTGGGGCCATGCATCAAACCTCACAAGAGCCTTTGTGCTCTCCCCTGGAAAGGGAAAGGCAGCGCTTGGCATACATTCTTGGGATTTTGTTGAGGGGTGGGGGATTGGTTGTCTCTTGGGATCCATAACAGGTGAGGCTGGGTGTCTGCCACACTGTGACTGCAGTGACCAAACCTAGGCCACTTAGGGATTTTTTGCAATGAGTCATGGGCCCTGATCCTCAGCCTGGGACCCAGGGACAGATTCCCAGCAATGTATAGAGGTAGGAACTATGCTACAAGGGGCAGGGAGAAAAGTCACCCTGACCTGCACCCCCTGCTATTCCACTCCAGAGCGCCCCACTCACACAAACCACTGCACCCCATTGTGACCTGCACCCACTGCCAGTGCACCCCAGAGTGCCCCCCTCACAGACCAGTGCACCCCCACCCTGACCTGGGGCAGAGTGGTGGAGGCAGGAGGGAACGTGTCCTTAGCACATCCCATGTGAAGGCTCTGTGCTATTCAGGACTACAGAGCCACCCGTGGGAGGCTGCTGTGGATTGGAGCACCCGCAGTGGTATTCTAGTTTATCCTGGAAAGTAATTTAAGTCCCTGAAGTAGCCCCAAATCCTGAGGTCACCGAAGTGTCTTAAAGCCAGCTTCATCCCCAAGCTCCATGGGGCTTCACCTTCTGTGCACACAATCTCAACCCTGGTGTGCACATTGGGATGGGGTGGGGGCAAAGATGGCTTTGAGATAGCCCCTGATCCTGGGCCGCCTTGCCTGTGTGCCGGTCCAGTCCCCAGCACCAATCAGAACAGTCTCCTGCCTGTTGTCACGCTGGCTGCCAGTGACTCCAAGGGCCTGTTATGGAAGCTGGGGACAGGCGGGGTCCTGGGAAGCTCTGTCCACGCCCAGCCACACTCCCTAAGCCAACAGCCAGGAATGGGTGTGGCAGAGGAGTTGCTATGCTGGCTCTGTGGGATCCCCGTCCAATGGGGTGATCTTCCTCTGGCCGGCTTTACGGCTGCCTTGTGCCAGGGGAACGACTCCTAGGGCTCTGTTAGTGCTTTGTCACCCGCACACTTCACCAGCCTCCTCTACAAATGTCTTGTACTCGGGCTCAGCCCGGGTTCTGGGCAGTGCAACAGGGGGGTGGTGAATGGTCATGACCTATTCGTTAATTGTTAATAAACAGCCGTAAGCCTTTCTAAAATAAAGGGTTTGTATTTGGCTTTCCCCATCATTTCCCATGACACACAACCTAGCATTCATTCCAGCACTGTGTGTCATGACTTTCCCGTTCTCATTGTTATGCCTTTTGCACTCTTTCCCTCCACCCAAACCATGGTTTTAAATGCCAGCCTGAAAAAGGGGATGGCAGAGCCTTTCATCTACGTTTGTAATGTGTAACAGCTGCTTTGGAGCTGCTGGGAAATGAGTTGGTGGGTCTCGGTCTGGTTACGCGGGAGCAGGTGTCCATATGATGAAACCACCACCCATACCGGCACCAATTAGTTCCCTTGGTGGTCTCAACAGAACAGCCACGGAGTCCGAGCTCCCATCCCACCCTTAGGTTGGACTCAGTAGTCCTGTAGCAGCCCCCTGGGCTGTTTCACTGAGAGGGACGGCTGCTATCACACAGCTAGGAAAACTGCCTCCATCAAAAACACATCCGTGTTGCTGCAAGGTTTGGGAACTGCACTCACCCTTACACCACTACGGCTTTAAAGCACCGGCAGAGATCCCCTTTCCCACCACTACTGCTGCTGTTTACAAACCTGTCACTTTCCGATTTCCTCCCTCCCCACCCTTTGCCCACTCCCCTCTCTCCAAATCGCTGGATTAAGATTTGGACAGCAATCAAATATGTAACATTTATCATCACAGCCTGATTTGGGCAAGTGCTACAAATCAGAGCCGCATAGACAGTGCAGGGCCAGAAAGTGTCAGCGCAAAATTCCCACCCAGCATGCTGCCTCAGGCGTTCGAGCTCCCATCTCAGAGGGTTCTGTCCCCTCCCCGGTCTGTGGGGCTACAGAAACGCAAGCGGCTCTCAGTGCATTGCAGATGTGTCTAGCAGGGCACTGTGGTGTACAGGACAGGAAATACACAAATTCCAGACATTAAAGAGACAAGGTGGGCGAGGTGATATCTTTTATTGGACCATCTTCTGGTGGTGAAAGAGACAGACTTTCGAGCTTACATAGCGCTCTTCTTCAGGTCTCGCTCACCAACAGAAGTTGGTCCAATAAAAGCTATTACCTCACCCACCTTGTGTCTCTAATATCCTGTCATCAACACCGATACAACAGTACAAACTCCAGCTATGTCCCTTAAAGGCAGAGATTTGGACCAGAGACCTATGCCTAGTGGTCATTGCAGGAACCTCTCCGAGGATTCTAACTGGTTTCTTGTGGCTTCTGCTGGAAGATCAGCAACCAGCAGATCAAAGCACTTGTTGCTCTGGACAAATCCTAACTGCTAGCTGGAACCAGCAGGAGCCAGCTGGCATGATCTGAAATCCACACTAGACATCCCTTGGGAGAACAAGGGTTCTCTGGGGCATCCGTGTTCTGCGAGGGAAGGCCGAGTAGACCTCACTTGAGGTGGTACTAGGAGGGGCAGATGCAGTTCTCCTTGTTAAAATGCAGGGGTGGGTGAGCCCAGAAGTTCAGTGAATCCTCAGAGTACAGATCTCTTCAGGGCTGGCACCGCCGGGCAGTTCAACACGGTCCAACACCACCAGACTATGTCTGCTGAGGTGAACCGGCTACAGGGTCATAGGGACAAGCGATGGAAGGGCCCCTGGCAGGGGAAAAGACTGACTTGCTGGGACTAGGCCAGTGGTTTAAGATTTCCACTCAAAACTTTTTAGGGCACTGCAAATGAAAAAAGGCTGAAAAACACTGGACTAGGCTCTGCAGTCAGACCTTGTGTGGCTGGATCAGTGGCTAAAGTGATTGCTCGGCCCTAGCGGGAATGAAGCTACTGCCTAATGCTCCTTCACAGCCCCCAGGCCGGGTTATCCATACCGGCCTGCCTAGTCGGCAGACCAACAGTTACTCACACAGCTGAGCCCTACCCTGCTGCTACGGGAAGTTTTTTGAGGTTCCTTTAGCTCAACTGGGTTGAGCAGCTGTAGGTGTGGGGGGCAGTTGGAGGATTTGCTGTTTAATGGCAATGGAATTCATCCCCACCCTTAGCTGGGGGGCTCCCAGGGGCTGGCCAGACAGCTCCAGCAGGCATGGGGAACAAACAGCTTTAAATGGGAAAAACACACTCAGTCACTCTCACACCGAACTGTCCTTGCATCCTAACCCGAGCCACTCGCAGCACATTGTCATGCACCCCGGGGCTGGCAACGTTCTGGAATTTTTAATACAAACCCCCAAAGGAAGTTACCCCCCCCCCAGCTTGAACCCCTTATCTCTAGCTCCTGCTGACTGGAAAAGCAGAGCACACAGTCTTTACTCCAGCTAGTGTGCTAAAGATAAGGGTGTGGACATTGCAGCTCCAGGAGAAACTCAGGCTAGCCCGGGGAGCTCAGACAAAGCTAGCCCGAGCCAGGCGCGCTCCCAAGGGCAGTGTAGACATACCCTGTGAAGACTCCTCTGTGATCTCTGGAGTTGCTCACCAGTAGCCTGCCAGTCCCAGAGCCATCAAAACATTTCTGACCAAAACCCCACTCCAGGCTGAAAAATACCCATACAACCACATAGCCAGGTGCGCCTTAAAACTCACGTCCTTCCTGAGGGATCAAAGACACACCTGGTCCCAGCCTGTTCGTTTTACATGAGTACCCGTGCGTAGGGTACCAAGACTTGGCCCAACGTCAGCTGATGCTGTTCATTTGTTACTGGGGGTGACAGGAGCTGCTCTGGTGAGAACAGAGACCAGCTGAGTGCAGTGGGCTCTGTTCAGCGTTGAAATGCAGTGACCCTGCACTCAGCCCTACGGGGGAAGCAAATTCCCCTTTCCTAGTTTCAAAGCAGCGCAGCTCAAATAAGTGGGACTTTAGCCCCCTTCCCGGCCAGCCCCCTCATGAGAGAGTCCTGTAGGTGGCTGAGTCCCCTGGGTGCAGCGTCCTTTGGCTGCAATCAAGGGCGGGCCAGCGGTTCCCCAGGCGGGCACCTGGGGATTTAAAGGGCAATTCCCTCACCCCGTGCCAAGCGCTGCCCACCTCTGCCAGGCAAACCCACTCCTGACACCCACACCTGCCTCTTCCTAAGGGATTCACCAGCCCCGCCTCGGCCCAGGTGAGCGGTGCAGCCCCCCACACGGCTCCGGGGGGGGCAATGCGAGAGCCCAGCCCTGCCCAAGCGGAGCCCAGTGCGTCCACACGGGCACAAGGGAAGAGTCCCGGGGGATTGGCGCCGCCTTATTTAGCGTCTTGATCGCTGCACCCCCCGCTAACCGCCCCCCAGCCCCCGATCGCTGGCGCCCCCGCCCCCTGGCCCGCGGAGGGGCGGCAGAGCCGGTACCTGTGCTCCGGCGAGGGGCGCTGCGGGCGGTGGGAGCAGCGCGGCGGGGAGTCTCCGGCGGAGGCGAGCGAGGACCGGGACTGAGGTCTCGCGCCCGGCCGGGGGAGGAAGCAGCCTGCAGCCCCCGCGGGGAGCCGAGCGCGCGGGGCGGCGGCTTCGGGCGCTGCGGCTGCACCGACGGCTCCGCGCCCGGCTCTGCGCCGCGCACTCCCGCTGCCCGCCCTGGGGCAGCTCGGAGCGTCTCGGCTTCACCTGCGCTGTCCGGGAGCCGCCCGGGAGTGCGAGTCCTTCCCCCCGCAGCGCGGCGGCCGGGCGGGGCTTGGAAAGCCCAACTCACCGGGGAACTAACCGCCCCGACTGTCCGCTCCCCCCATCGCCAAACAAGCCGGGCCTGGGAACCCAACACGGTGTGACCGGATCCCGGGCTGGGGCTGGGGGGCGCTGGGCACCCGACTCTCTCCGCCCCTTGCAACAAGCAACTCACCAGCCAAAACCAACCCAATGTCTGTGCTTTTGTCTTCAGGGGGTTGGCGTGTCTGAAGGACAGGCGGGACTCGGAGCTGGCTGGTTGCCTGCCACCCTGAGCCCTCAGCAGCTCCCACTGCACGGAGAGACTGTCACATACACAGGCACTATCACACCTCCTACACACACACACACACAGAGGCACCCTCCTACCCAAACACCCTACACACACACACACACACACAAGCACCCTCCTACCCAAACACCCTACACACACACACACACACACACACAGGCACCCTCCTACCCAAACACCCTACACACACACACACACAGGGACTCTCGTACCCAAACACCCTACACACACACACACACAGGGACTCTCAGATGACCCCTTGTCACGGAGTCCCCGGGCGATGCTCTGGAACTGCTCCCCACAAAGCCAGTCAGGACTTTGGGGCGTCTCCTCTCCCTTGGAGCAGACTGTCTTCAGGGCAAGAAGCTCACACGGCCCTTCCTGGGTCTGACCTTGGAGCATTCAGCATATGCCCCTCCGTGCGCTTCCCATAGCGAGTCCGCCCAGGCGGAGGTTCTGGGGAAGCCAGAGGATCCTGCACGCACCCCCACTTCATCACACCCCCACACACAGACACACAACTGGCACCCTTACATCCCTACACACACACAGAGCCATCCTCAGACCCCTACATGCACACAGAGGCACCCCTATACATGCACACACCTTACACCCCCCTACACACACAGGCACCCTCAGACCCCTACACACATGCCAGAGAGACAGTGACGGTACCTCATATCTCTCCCCCCCCCAGTATTCACCGTCCCCTGAGGTTTAATGCACTAATGTTTAATGCATTGCTTATCGTTACTGAAATGGATGGCTTGATAACTGCACCCTGGTGTGAGGCCCAGGCAGGAGGGGAAGGAGAGGACGGCTCTGTTAACAAGTCAGTGAGAAGTATAGAAAGGATGGGAATTAATATGCAAATTACTGATATTATTACAGATTGATTGGCTCTTGTCTAGCTTCCCACCTGTCTCAGATAAGCAACAGCTAGAACAAAATCGAAAATCCACAGCGTCCTTATTGGCCTGGTCCACACCAAGGTCCTGCTGGTGTTAAACCGTAGCTGCTCTGGCTGGGGGTCATCCATTTTTAAGGCTATTCGGTGTATGTCTGCACTGCAGTGTCAGCCCAGGGCTAGTAGAACTTGAATTAATAGACCCTGAGTTTGTTAACCTAGGGCTTGAGCGTCTACACTCATTTGTAACCACAGGTTAGGAACTGTTGAATCCTGGGTCACTACCTGGGGCTCCAGTGCCTACATATGCAGGCCCAAGTCCAGTCACCCATATGCCAGGCTTCCTCGTGCCCTCCCCAGACGTGGCCCTTTGTTCGTGGTGCAGTGAGAGAAAACTTCAACTGTCCAGAGGGCAAAGAAAGTCGGCCTGTGGGATCATGGGATACTTTTGGCAGACTCCCAGTCCACTGGGGATGTGTCTACATTGCAAAGCGATAGGGCTTGACCCTTGGTCCCAGCTTCACTCAGACTCAGACCCTCCACCCGCATGGGGCCTGCAGATCCTGGGTCCAAGCACTGGGGTAGCGTGATTTGTGTGTAGAGTGAAGGGAGGTGAGGCTTGAGCCTGAGTTCAAACTGAGAGTTTGGTCCTGTGTAAACTGTGTTATAACCCAGTTAAAAGACACTTCCCCCTTCCCCCTGCCCCCGGCTGTAGCCTGGGCTTGTACATCCTGGGGAAGGGACGGTATTGTAGCTCTCCAGCACCTTTGGGCCTGCCACATGGAGCACCCTGGAGGATTGCCCGCTTTCTCTACTAGTGCCAGGCCACTCGACTCCATCTGGGAGTATGTCAGCTGCCAGCTCCCGTTCTCTGCTGGGTTCCTGTCCAGACTGAGGTATTCAGGCTTCATCTGCCCCATTTTTGTCCAAGATTCTGCTTTCTTCTGGCACCACATAATACTGGTGTGATGCACCGGAGCCGTGGGAAGAGACTTAACTTCATTTCCTGGCAGAGGGCAGTAGCCACCGACTTCAGTGGTTCCTGTATGTTCACCTGCTCTCTTGGAAAGAGAGAGAAGAGAAAAAAGTCAGGTGTGTGGGTAGCCAGGGTGGGTGAGGTCATATCTTTGATTGGGCCAGGGAGGCAGAGAGAGAGGTCTGGTTAGCTATTTAACTGTCTGAGTTAACCATGGCCCCAGCCAACCCTTCTCTAATGTGGTGGTTTTGCTATTGTATGGGGCTGCTGTCTGAGCGGCTCTTTCTTCCGCAAGTGCTTGTGCACAGGCACATTCCACCGTTGGGGTGTGCATGCCTAGTGCACTTGGCCAGACACCCTTCACCAGCAGCACCTGTTTGGCTGGCGCATGCACCCGAAATGTCTTTGTACCCACCCGCTCTGTGGGAGCTGGCAGCAAAGCTTGCTTTTCCTTGCTTATCAGCAGTTTCTCCTTGTGTCAACAGTAGTTAGCACAGTCGTTAGTCTGTGTTGTATAATGTTTCCTTTGTTCTCCTCTATAGGAAGTCCTTGTGGAGACTCTGGTACCAGAGAAGTCCCCAGGTTTTAAAAACTGCCCCTCTTGCCAGGCAGGCCTATGAGATGCCTCCTCTGTTAGGCTGTGAGTTTGGTGTGGTGCTCCTGGTAATCGTGAATTTGACTAGAACCCAGGACCCCCACAGTGGCCACGCCTCTCCCTCCGGGCATTGCGACCTGGCCCACGTGGTCACAGCACCACTCAAGTTTTGTGCATCCGCCCTGCTGTAAATGGCGGGGTGGATGTGTCAAACCCAGCATGCTAGGTCTCAATGCCAAACAAATCTGGCTCTCCACCCCCATTTCCGTCCATGGAGGGGTGGATTTGCCAACGTGGAGTGGCACTGCAACCACGAGGGCCAGCTTGCAACACCTGGAGTGGGGACCCCGGCCCAGCCCCGTGGGATGGGGCAGCCGCTGCAGCATGTGCTCACTAGCCAACCCTTCCTCCTTTTTTCACACCTCTGCCATTAAATGTATTACAATTTTCTGTGAATAAAAAGTGTAGCCTTACTCATCTGTTTAGGTGAAGGGCATGGTAGGGACAAATGCAGTATTGGCGAGTCCTTCTCAAGGGTATGTCTCCACTGCAATCAGAGGTGGGAGCGCAGCAGATGGAGCATTGATCTAATTAGTTGAAGAATAGCAGGAGTAAAGCCACAGCAAGTTGGGCAGCAGCACGGGCTGTATAACCCTGCCCGGGACCTGGCTACGTACGAGAGTAGCTAGCCCCCAAGAGGAGGCAAGGTAAGCCTCAACAGCACAATAGTTAGCCCTCCATTCAACCTGACTCCTCCGGCAAGTGGCCCAAATTTCCACGAAGAAAGCCTTCCGCTTTGGCATGAACATGTTCGACCCATCAGTCTCAAGGCAGCCAATTTGACTGCTGCACACCAGTTATTCTGGATCTTCCCAACCCATCCCCTTCCTTTGGGAACTTGTCGTACCACTTCCCTGCTGCCTGGAACTCCATAACCACTGATCGGTGGGTTCTAGGGACGATGGAACAGGGATACACCATTCAATTCCAGTTCTTGCCCTACCCACAGCATCCTCCCCTGTTCCTATTCAGGGACCTCCTCACAGAATTCTACTGCTTCAGGAGCTGCTGTTTCTTCTAGCTCTTGGAGTAACAGGAGGGGGGGCCCTTTATACCATAGGGAAGTGAGTTCTACTCCTGATCTTTTCACCCCAAATGAGAGGGGGTTGAGGCTATCCTAGACTAAAGGAAATTGAACATCTTCACCAATAAGCAAAAATTCAGGATGGTGTCCCCTGCCTCCATTTCCCCATCCTTAGATCCCAACGATTGGTACATTGACCAACAGGATTCCTATTTCGATACC
Source organism: Trachemys scripta elegans (assembly GCF_013100865.1). Classification (NCBI taxonomy): domain Eukaryota; kingdom Metazoa; phylum Chordata; order Testudines; family Emydidae; genus Trachemys; species Trachemys scripta. The sequence continues at coordinate 41,701,512 of NC_048310.1, read as the reverse complement.
GTTATCCACCCAAGCCACAGAAAAGTACTTCAGGTTTTTAGTATGGGACCACCACTGCCTCTCATCAGCCCCACGAAGCCTTACAAAGTGCCTGGTAGAGATAGCAGGTCAAATGACTCAGGTATTCCCACCTCTGGACGATTGGTTGATTTGTGGTCGCATCAAGTGACGAACCGCATCTATCAGAGCCAGCCCCTGTTTGCACAGGTGGGTCTGAAAATAAACCAGGACAAACGGATACTGTTCCCTGTGCGAAGAACTGAGTTCATTGGGGCCATTCTTGATTCTACAACTGCAGCCACTGGAAAGATTTCACCAATCTATAAGTTCAACCGAGAACCACAGGGAGCGCTTGTCTGAGGTTGCTGCTACCCATGGCATCCGGCATGTATGTGACTCTGTGTCACATGTCACCTGAGGTGCATGCAAAGCTGGGTGATGGCTGCATATCAGTCAAACAATCATGTCTGGACATGCTGATCTCCTTACCTGCTCCAATCGTATCATTGTTACATTGGTGGAGGAGTCTGGAAAACATCTGCACAGTAGGGTGTGCGGTTCCCCTTCTCTTCCATCAAAGGTGTGAGTGATGGACACATCCACTCTGGGCTTGGGAGCTCATCTAGATAGCATACAGACTCAGGGTCTCTGGTCCAGCCAAGAATCAGCTCTCCAAAAAAAACATTTTGGAGCTGAGGGCTGTTCTTTATGCCTGTGAAGTTTTCCTACCACCTATCAAAGGCCTTCTCAGGCCAAGTAATGACAGACCATACGACTGCTATGTTTTACCTCAATAAATAAGGCGGGCTGAGTTCCAGCCCATTATCCTCCGGCACTTCTGCATCTGGAATGACATCACCCTCACGGAATCTCATCTTCTCAGAGTGCAGAGTGTTCTACAGGTCACCTGTGCAGAAGTCCATCCATGCCCATGAACAGACTCTGACGTACGAAATAGTTAAGATGATTTTCAGTAAAGGGGATATCCCTGCTTTTGAACTATACCCTACCAAGGAGAATAGAAAATGTCACCACTTCTGTGCCGGGGCAGTCACAGCCCAGGACTGATAACAGATGTGTTCGTGCTTCCTTGGGGCTCAGATCTTATGCATTCATACCCTCCATCCCCCGGGTTCCCAAAGTCGTCGGAATGGTCGGAATGATTCCAATAGCTCTGGCATGGCTGAGGAACTTTTGTTTTTCAGATCTTCAGACTCCGCCAGTTCAGCCTCCCATAAGCCTGCCACTTCTCCCAGACTGAACACCTAAGATCTCGGCAAAGTCCTCACCCAGCTCCTCGCGGATTTTGACTGGCTAACATCACCAGAGGTTCTGCCTACCTGGTGTCCAGAACATCTTGTTTAACAGCTGGAAAAGCTCAACCAGAGCAACTCACCTAGTTAAAGCGGGGCGGGGGGGGGGGGATTTTGCTAGACTTAAAACAAACAGGTCTCTCTACGAGTTCAATAAAAGTCCACTTTGCAGCCAATTCTCCAGTGACCTTCTGTTCTATAGGCGTTCTGTTTTTTCCCATTCTATGGTGAGAAGACTTCTAAAATGCCTAAAGGGATTAACCTCCAGTAAGGGAACTAGTGCCTCCCCCGACTGGCAAGACTTATGCGACTACCATTTGAGCCATTGGCTTTCATGTTCTTTCTTCCATTTGTCAGCTAAGACAGTCTTTCTAATGGCAATAACATCATCAAGGAGAGTAGGAGAGCTTCAAGTTTTAATGGCAAGGCCCTTATATACTGTATTTTGTAAGGACCAGGTCTCATTAAGGCCTCACCCATTGTTTTTATTGAAAGCAGTCTCAGAATTTCACCTGAATCAGGTCATATATTTGCCAATATCCTTTCGTTAGGAGGGTGGTGAAGCACTGGGATGGGTTACCTAGGAAGGTGGCGGAATCTCCATCCTTAGAGATTTTTAAGGCTCGGCTTGACAAAGCCTTGGCTGGGATGATTTAGTTGGGGATTGGTCCTGCTTTGAGCAGGGGATTGGACTAGATACCTCCTGAGGTCTCTTCCAACTCTGATATTCTATGATTCTGAAACTGCATACTCCTGGGGATAAGGAGAGGTTATGTTTTCTGGATGTCCCCAGGGCAATCTCATTTTACATAGACAGGATGACACAATTTAGATCATCAGCAAGGCTCTTTGTAGCTTACTCAGAGAGAATGAGAGGTCAGGTAGTATCAGCACAAAGAATTTCCAACTGGATATCTGCCTGCATCAGGACATGTAATGACTTGGCAAAGGGGACAGCATCATTCTTCCAGGGCTCAAGTACCTCAGTGGCTTTTCTCAGCAATGTTCCAGTCCTAAACACTTGGCAAGCAGAAGACGGGTCTTTGGTACAAATGTTCACTCATGATGTTCTCATTGAAGCATCCAGAGCTGATGCAAACTTTGGAAAGGTAGTTCTACGCTCTGCTTGGAAATCACTAATAGTGGAATACATATGTGCAGGATTACTCGAAAAAGAAGAAATCGTTACTTACCTGTACAGTGACTGTGGTTCATCGAGATGCGTTAAAAGAAGAACAGGAGTACTTGTGGCACCTTAGAGACTAACAAGTTTATTAGAGCATAAGCTTTCGTGGACTACAGCCCACTTCTTCGGATGCATATAGAATGGAACATATATTGAGGAGATATATATACACACATACAGAGAGCATAAACAGGTGGGAGTTGTCTTACCAACTCTGAGAGGCCAATTAATTA
>NC_048310.1:41659060-41698616 GCF_013100865.1 Trachemys scripta elegans | reverse complement strand
CTTGATTATCACTTCAAAAGTTTTTTTTCTCTTAATTAATTGGCCTCTCAGAGTTGGTAAGACAACTCCCACCTGTTTATGCTCTCTGTATGTGTGTATATATATCTCCTCAATATATGTTCCATTCTATATGCATCCGAAGAAGTGGGCTGTAGTCCACGAAAGCTTATGCTCTAATAAATTTGTTAGTTTCTAAGGTGCCACAAGTACTCCTGTTCTTCTTTTTGCGGATACAGACTAACACGGCTGCTACTCTGAAACCTGTCAAGATGCGTTGTGCACATCTATACTCCATGACTCACCCTCCATCCAGTCTATTAATATCACAATTTCAGTGGCGAAGGAACCTCATGCCCTCAGTTGGAAGCATGAGGGCACTCAGGAAGGATGCACGCACCATGCCAACAAGTACTGCTGGCCCAAAAGCCTCCTGGTCAAGAGCACTGGGCATGCACGCACCGACAGTGGAACGTAGATGTGCACAATGCATCTTGAAGAACAGTTGCCATACAGGTAAAAGTAACCACATCTTCTTCTAACTGGTCTTTCCTGTGTTGCTGTGCACTACCCTGGTGGTGTTGCTACATCGTTGTGTGGAAGGAGACAGCTGAGCTGCTCAATGGCGGAGCTGCTTGTGTTGTTCTAATTACACAAACATTTTCATTCCCACGGGAAAGAGGAACTTCTTGCCTCAGACTGTGCCCACCAAGATCTCCCAAGGGGATTCCAAACACACTGGCTGCCAGTGTCCCTGCAGTGTGACTAGGAACGCACAGCCCATGCGTGACCATGGCTAACACATCCTCCTTTGAAGAGCAGCCATTCTTGCAGAGAGAGGGAGCAGCAGATGCAACAAGATGGTTTTTCATCACGGTCAGTCACACAGTTGTCTCTCTGTGCCTCAGCACGTGGCCCTGGAGCAAATTCATGTGGGCAGAGATCAAAGCCAGCTGTGACGGGGGAGGTGGATAGGAGGATGGTGGGGAATGAGGAGATGGCGGATGGAAATAGGATGATTCAGTTGGACCAGGCATTTAGCTAGGGCCGGTGTAACCACTAGGCGAACTAGGCGGCTGCCTAGGACGCCAAGATTTGGGGGCACCAAAAAGCGGTGTCCGGCGTCATGGGAGTCAGCTGAGCAGGGCAGGGCGGGGAGCAAGGCCTCCATAACAAATCTGCCTTGCAGTGAGGGGCACCGCGAAGGACAGTCAGTGGGAGCCTGTGATAGAGCAAGGAGGAGACAGCCGGCCGGGCACAGCGACTAGTGCGGCCAAGGGACGGAGTCGTTGGGGGAGGAAGGACGCGGTCCTGAGCTCAGGTGAGCTTCGCCCTCCAATGCACCGCACCTGGGGCCGGGTGCAGCCGTCTCCTGGGGTGAGGAAAAGTGAAACTAAAGCCCGCAGTGCGACGGAGGGGAAAGGGCTGGCGCAGGTGCTGCTTCCAAACACCAACCCCTCCCCCCCGCAGTGGCACTGTGCCAATGCAGGGAGCCAGCCCTGATCCCCAGGGAGATCCTCACCTGCTCCCTGGGAGAGCCTGGCTCTGCCCTCCTTGCCCCTGGGTCCCCCCCGGAGGGCGAAGTACTCAGAGCCTGGGAACGTTTAGAGACCCTGTGAGCTGGGGGCATTCTCAGCCTCCTCCTTGCTCATACGTTCCCCCGGGCCAGAAGGGACGGTGTGACCATCTCCTCTGACCCCCTTGTATTAATTCTAATGAACAATGCCACATTATGCAGTATTCATTTCTGAAAGTTTATAGTAAGCGATGCTCTGGGGGGAGGGGAGGAGGAGGTGGGGCGCAAGGTGGAAGTTTTGCCTAGGGCGCAAAATATCCTTGCCCTGGCCCTGCATTTAGCTCGACTTGAGCCTGAGCCACAGAGGGTGGCTCCGGATCCAGATTGCCCCAAGCTGAGGAGCGTTCAGATCCAAGGACTTGATTTAGGCCCATCCAGCTCGACATCCTCGACCTTTAAATGAACCTGATCCACTGGGACAAGACAAGCCAATGCAACCAAAGTGCAGGGAATCAAGAAGCCAGCCGTGGAGATAACAGGAAGGAGAATGGGGTTGAGGGGAAGCGTATTGACTCAGAGAGAAGGTTCGGGGACTTGTTTGCTCCTGTTCTGCAGTGCAAAACTACAAACCTAGAGGGGTAGACCCAACACCTCCTGAATTTGTGGGACGGCCCTGAATCCCATGTGGGGCTATGGAGTCTACTGCTGTCTGAGAATCCTGAAGAGAGCAGGAGGCCAAAGAAAGACTGCGGAGACCTGGGAAAGGGATTGGGATGGTGGGGGGAAGGACTAGGGGGATGAATTTGGGAATCAGAGACTGTAGGGCAGGGGTAAAATCCAAAAGCTGGTTATGCTGTCAGGATGAGTCCTGCTTGGCTTTATCTGTGGGGAACCTGTCCCCAAGGTACCAAGCACCCACTCACAGGAGAAATTATATAGCAACAGATGTTTGTAATCTTTGCAGTTGTTGATAATCTCTGGTGCACCTGCTCCTGTTAAGTCACCAGCATCACCTGTTCTTTAGTTATCTCAGAAAAGCTTTTCTTGTTCTCTGTTGACATGGAGATGGTCAAGTGCCTCCACCCTAGCTACATTAAAGCTTGGTGTGTATGCAAGAGAGAGCGACCGCCGAAGGGCAAGAAGATACCCTTGCCCCCCTAAATGCATCCCAGCGATTCAGCCATCCTGACTTGCTCCCCCTTATTAAAATGTCCCCTGCTTGGCTCTTGGTAAGAATGTTGTTAAGCAATGAGCCCCTCCTCTCCCTTCCGATTGGTTAGTCTTGGTGTACATTGTCATAAATGTAATCCTTTTTGTTCTTTCTGGTGGCTAGAGGCTGCTAGCAAAGGTCCTGGGCATTCACTCCGTAGGGATTTTATACTGTCATAGCTCCGCTTCGCCTTCTGCAGGTGCCCCAGGGGGGTTCTTCCTGCTCCAAGCACTTGTTTCCTGTAAGCTTCATTCCACATATAAGCAGGTACTGGTGTGTGCTTAAAGGTGAATGGATACAAGGCTCTGAGACCTGCAGCGTGGGCTCCACCATGCAGCATTTACCTTTTAATGTCACAGTCTTTAGCTGAGTTTTTATCTTCAGGTCACCATGACTGACTTGCTGCCCTTAGTTAGGGAACGCTGTGAATCTGCATGGTGTCAAGTATCGGGGGTAGCCCTGTTAGTCTGTAGCCACAAAAACAACAGGGAGTCTGGTGACACCTTAAAGACTAACAGATTTATTGGGGCATAAGCTTTCATGGGTAAAAAACCTCACTTCTTCAGATGTATGGAGTGAAAATTACAGATGCAGGCATTATATTATCAGTAATTTTCACTCCATGCATCTGAAGAAGTGAGGTTTTTTACCCACGAACGCTTATGCCCAAATAAATCTGTTAGTCTTTAAGGTGCCACCGGACTCCTTGTTGTTCTTTTAATGCACTGCAGATTTACAAAAATAACAGCAATGAAAAAATCCAGCCAAACAAATCCTAACACCCATTGTCTCCCCTTGTCTGCCTTCAAATAGCTCCATAGTCCTCAGAGTTGGAAAGGACCTATGAAATCACTGATTCCATCCTGGCTAGTACAGGATACAGTCCCCCGATCAAAGATAAGGCCTGTATTCTATGTATTAGGCAATCAGCTCCGTCCATTGTGTGTATGAGTAAGAATCAGCCTAGGAGAAAAGAACATTTCAAATCACTTGTTTTGTTGCTGTTTGTGACAGAGGGCTGGAAACTAGCAGGGGAACCGGCTCTGATCTCTTAGGCGCCAATCAGTTTCCCTAGAGAAGGCTGATTGGGACTGTGCAACTGATTAGCTGATCAGGCTAGGAGGGCTAATGAACCAATTAGCCATAGCTGAGGGGTATAAAAGAGGACACCGGAAGGTAATGAGGAGGGAGGATCTGGTCTAACTGAGTCTAGTATGTGTGGGAAAGGTGAGCATTATTCTTCACTGGCCTTGTGGGAAAGGGCAAGAGACCCTGTAAATACCTTGCTGCATGAGACCGTATTGGTGTGGGGAATATAAATGAATTTCTGGAGCTGCCTCTTAATGGACAGAGTGTGAGAGGTTTCAGGGGTATGAAAGAATGGGGATGAAGTGTGCCCTGTGGCACTTTCAAGAACAGAATGACTTTCAGTTCCCTATCTGATGTTACCGTCTTGAGGTTGAGTGAGTTATTGGTAATAGATCCGATCAGGTCTTACAACACTCATGTAGGGTTGGCTGCTGTCTCAAAAGGAAACCATAGACTGAGGATGACCCTGCTTCAGCTGAAGTCAAGGTATATCTGCCACTGATTACAGATGCTTGGGAGCACCGAGACCAGGGCTGGCCTTACCATGAGGCGAACTGAGGTGGCCGCCTCAGGTGCCAGACTGTGCGGGGGCGCCACTAGCACCCAGAGTGTAGAAAATTGTGTCTACTGCTGGTGCATAGGTATTCTCTCTGCTCTAGATGCACAGAGACAGTGGAATGCTGTGCTGGGGGAAGGAGGGCACAAGAGACAGAACAGGGAGGCAGGAGAAAAGGTGAGAGGGAATAACAGAAAGCAGCAGGAGCTGCAGGGAGAGAGAGGAGGAGGAGCCTCTTATGTACCTCTCCAGCATCCCCAGGAGCCTGGACTGATTCACACCAGCTTCTCAGGGAGCTTCCTGTTTCCTGCTGCTTCCCTGAACCCACTTGAGGAGAACAGGCAGTCAGCTGAAGTAGTAGGAGCCAGTTAGGCCCTTAAGATGCTGATATCTTCCCTCACTCAGGCCCTGCTACCAGCCTGCTTATTTGTCCCCTTCAATTGAGTGTTGAGAGCCACTCTAGCTGGCACAGAACAGCAGTCATGAGTGAAAGAAGAAAACGCCGCTCTGGGGCAGCATTCAGAAAGAGAAAGAAAAGCTTCCTTTGCTTTCTATCTAAGCAGGAAGGAGCTCTCCTGAGATACATAGACACAAATGTTCACGGTGAGTCTTCCGGCCCCAGTGAGGATGTGAGTGGCCCCAGTGAGGAGATGCCTGATCTTCCAGTTAGTCAGAGTGCAGGTGACCTGGCAGCTACTGCAGCCTCCATATCTCCATCTCAAATGGATGTAACCAGGCACATTCCTGAAGAAAAGTGTAGATCAGAGAAGAGTGTGGTGGAGGTGCAAGAAACAGCTGCTGCTGAATTTAGTTCCTTAAGTCTAGATGATCCAGGACTGTGGACCCACTTGAGCAGTAACCCGAGGGACTTCCTTGTACTGCATGGGCCACAGCAAGTGAAAAACTTCATGTTCCACAAAGACAATGAAAATAGAAGTTTCCATCCAACACATTACTGGTGTGAAATCCCCAATGGTGACAAAGTGGAGAGGCCGTGGCTTATGTACTCAAAAACCCAGAATGCTGCATACTGTTTTTGTTGCAAACTCTTCCAGTCTAATGTTCCAGCCACATTGGGTTCTACAGAAACAAAGGACTGGAAAAATCTGGCTAGAAATTTGGCATGCCATGAGAAGGCAGCAAATCACCAGAGAGCATTCCATAGGTGGAAAGCGCTTGAGATGAGACTAAGGTTAAAGGCCACCATAAATGATCAGCATCAAGAGAAGATTCCATCAGAGTCTCTTTACTGACAAAATGTTCTGAAAAGGCTCGTTGCCATTGTGAGAATGCTTGCTACCCAAAACCTAGCACTGTGTGGCACTTCAGATCAGCTGTGTGTGCCAAACAATGGAAACTTCCTTACAATTCTGGAGCTGATGGCTGAGTTTGATGCTATACTCCAGGAGCATCTAAGAAGAGTCACCACCCAAGAAATGTACACACACCACCACCTTGGAAAAACAATTCAAAATGAGATCATACAGCTAGTGGCAAGAAAATTCAAACAGAAGATTGTGGCAGATCTGAAGTCAGCAAGATATGACATCAGCCATACGGAACAAATGACTTTAATGGTGCATTTTGTAACAACAACAGAACCTAGTGAAAATGTCCCTGCAATGGTGACTGTCAGAGAGCATTTTCTAGAATTTATTGACATTGAGGATATTACAGGAGCTGGTATGACAAATGTGCTTCTTAAAAAGCTGGAAGAGACGGGAATTGCAATAGCTGACATGAGAGGTCAGGGCTACGACAATGGTTCCAACAGGAGTGGAAAGAACAGAGGAGTGCAGACACGGATCCGAGAGTTAAACCTTCGAGCTTTTTTTTCCCCATGCAGTTCTCATTCATTGAACTTGGTGGTCAGTGATGCAGCATCAGCTTCTAGTGAGGCTGCTGAATTTTTTAATATAATTCAAAGCATCTATGTATTTTTCTCTGTATCAAATCATCAATGGCAAATTTTGAAGCAACATCTGGGAACATCCTCTCTGACACTGAAACCACTGAGTGCCACACGATGGGAAAGTCGAGGGAGGCGATAAAGCCTATCAAACACCACATTGGGAAGATAGATGATGCCATAGTTGCCATTATGTAGGATAATGCTATGACAGGAACTGTTCATGGGAGAACAGTGGCAGAGGGAAATGGAATCACCAAGAAACATACAGAACTTCCAATTTCTGTGTGGCTTAGTGTAAGCAGAGTCAGGATGAGCTCTACCCTGACACCTGGTGGTGAATTATGGCGAGTGTAGAAAAGAACTCCAGGGGCTGATCTTGTTTGCATAGGCACACCCACTCGTCTGGCATGAAACAACAGCAACTCAAAGTGGTTACTTTGGCTGGTGTGGGATCCCCAGTTTTCTCTGTTATTGGGGCAGGAAGAATAAAGTTTTGTTACCCTGATTCTGTGAATCAAGGCCAGTGGAACTGTTGTATGACAGAAGGATTGAGTGAGTCCTTCACCATTACCTAAGTAGCACTTGCTTGACAAGGGGCATGGGTTACAAAACCCAGGGAGTGGAGAGAGGATGGGGACAGGTATTTGTACTTGATGGTATGGGCCCCTCTCTGAGGGCTTGAGACACCAGCTGCACTATCTCCTCTCTCCACTGTTGAATGTCTAACTTTGATTCCATTAGGAGTCCAGTTACAGGCTGCTGAGCTGAATTCACTTTGGGCCAATGGTGCACTAGCACTGGGGCTCCCCTACTATGAGCTGAAATTGCTAAGAGTTGAAATTACAAAAGAGCTAAAGTTCTTAAGAGCTGAGATCACTGAGTGCTGTGTTAACTAGTGGGGGAGCCTGAAGCTATATTGCTAAGCAGCTGGTGGAGCGATTTGTGGGGACGACTGGAGGAGCAGCGAGCGGTGCGGGGCTGGTTGGAGCAGCCCAAGGAACGGCGAGCGGAGCTGTTTGCGGGGATGGCTGGAGCAGCTCACAGGTCGGTGAGCGGAGTGGAGCAGCTTGTAGAGCGGAGCAGTTTGTGGGACAGCAGGAAGTGGACTGGCTCGTGGTGAAGGCTGTGGCGGAACCCCACGGAGAGACGGCTGGCCTCGGATCATGTAAGGTGCCCCTTAACACCCTGCATGCCCCCCCTTTTACTCTGGGGCTGCACTGACCAGGGACAGACTTTGGGGTCTGTTGGACTTTTGGGACTTTGGGTGGTTGCTGGACCCAAGAGACTTTGGGGGTGTTGGACTTTGGGGGTGTTGGACTTTGGGGACTCTGGGTGATTTTTGGGTTGCTGGATTCAAGAACCCAAAGGGAAAGGACACAGCCCAATTTGCTGGGGTGGGTTTTTTTGCTCATGGTTTGTGTTATGAATCCTGTTTGTGGTGTTTTTCCAATTTAATGCTGATGTCGTTTACCTCATGTTATTAAACATTTTCTGTCACACTCAGACTCTGTGCTTGCGAGAGGGGAAGTATTGCCTCTTAGAGGCACCCAGGGAGTGGTATGTAATTGTCCCAGGTCACTGGGTGGGGGCTCGAGCCGGTTTTGCATTGCGTTATTGAAACGGAACCCCTGGATACAGAACCCGGCCCTTGTTGCTGCCAACTTAGATGGGCAGAAGGGTTACATTAGTGTTGTGGCATGACATACTGTTTGAAATAAATGTTGTAAGCAAGAGACTCCAAGGTGTTGACCTTGATATATCTGGATCAATGGAACAACTGCCAAAGCAAAGTCATACCTACAGTCTTACCGGTCAGACGAGGGATTTCAAAACATTCTGAAGAATGCACAAAAGTTGGCAGAGGAACTTCACACTGAAACTATTTTTCCACCCATTCAAGACTACAAGAGTCACTGAAGAAGAAGACATTTTGATTATAAGGCACGGGATAATCCCATAAGAGACCCCAAACAACGATTCAAAGTTGAATTCTTTAACCAGGTGCTAGATTGTGCAATACAGTCAGTTGAAGAACGTTTTATGCAGCTCAACGAACACAGCAGTATATTTGGGATGTTGTATGATATTCCAAAACTCCTCACTATACCTGAAGAAGACCAACACCAGCAATGCAGGGCACTAGAGAGAGTGTTGACACATGATGACATGCATGATATTGATGCGAGTGATTTAGGTGATGAAACTGAAAGCCCTTTCAAGACACATTTCAGGAGGATCAACTCCAAAGGCTGTTCTGGAATATATATGCACAAATAAGATGACCACCCTCTTTCCAAATGCTTTTGTTGCTCTGCACATACTTCTAGCACTTCCTGTAACAGTTGCCAGTGGAGAATGCAGCTTCCCCAAGCTGCAGTCAATAAAAACACATCTACGCTCCACAATGACACAGGAGAGGCTGTTCGGCCTTGCAACCATCTCAATAGAGCATGAGCTGGCCCAGACTCTGGACCTTCAGGAAGCAGTTCAAATCTTTGCAACCAAGAAGGCACGGAAAGCACCACTTTGATTACTCAAACAGATACAAATGCCAGTGTTTACTATGCAGACAAGAAAAGTTACATTTGCTGTTCAGGCATTTGAAAGTTAAATGTTACTTAAAATTTTTGAACAAGGCATTTGAAGTTGTTAGTTCTCCTTTATTGGGGTAGGTAGCAGAGCAGTGCCATGAGCGGAGTAGAACAGGAAGAAGGCAGAATTGAGACCTTTCAAAGTTTTGGCCCAAGCGAGGGGGCTTGGGCAGGGCCGGCTCCAGCATTTCTGCCGTCCCAAGCAAAAAAAAAAAAAGCCGCGATCAGCGGCGGCAATTGGGGGGAAAAAAAAAAAAGCCGCGATTGGCGGCGGCACTCCTAGAGGGAGTGAGGGACCTGCCGCCCCTGAATTGCCGCAGGTGCCGCCCCTCTCCCTTGGCCGCCTCAAGCACCTGCTTGTTAAGCTGGTGCCTGGAGCCGGCCCTGGGCATGGGGGCGTCATTTGAGCTCCCTGCCTCAGGTGCCAAAATGTTGTTGGCCGGCCCTGACTGAGATAACCAACTCCCATTGAAATCAATGAGTGTTATGCCCCTAAATAACTTGGCGGATCTGGTTGTGAGTCCACAGTGACTGGACCTTATGAGAGTGGCTGAACCTCAGAATGTGTTAAATTTAAGGGACCTAGAGCCACCCCTCAAATCTGTTCACGTTGTGTCGTTACCTGTTAAAAATGTTTCTCTTAGAACTGGCCCCTCCCGGATGAAAGCATTCTCTTGCCAGTGGGTGATGTGATGGAGCTGAGGACCCTGCTTCTTCTCTGGGCCATGAAGGTGACTTCCTTGAGGGTTCTTTTCCTTCCAGTCATGAACTTTTAGAGGGAAACTAATGGCCTTAGCTCAGCTTGGGAGCCTTAAGTCTGACCAGCAGAGGACTGGGGCTCTGGTGACTTAGAACTGTAAGATTTTTGAAGCCCAGTGGCTCTTGGGTGATATCCTTGCAATTTAGGGTATTTTCCCCTTTATCCTTTGTAAGATGACCTGCAGGAGACACTAACTACGTTTGTACCTTTATTGCTTCTTTATCATGGCTAAAGAGAGCCTGAAATGCTTGTATTTAGTTTATCTTGTCTATCTGGGAAGACTCTATGGGCTACTAGGAAGCTGGTAGCATCTATGTTGTCAGAGGAACCAGATTTGTTGGGAAGGGAACAGATTATTTTTCAGCCTGTTTAAACATTTTCTTGCTATGTGTTAACACCTGACAAACAGTCGGAAGAAAAATCTTTGTGAAATATGACCTCGGTCCTGGGTGTCTGCAAGACTGGAGGCAGCAGCTGACTCAAAAAACACTGTATCTGCTCTCCTCTACAGAGGGGGATGATGGCCAACACTGATTTAATGTGGGTTACGTTAACTTGATTGGGGGGTTTCTCTCGATTGTTAAAGATCCAACACAAGCGGGAGCCTTCTGTTCTCTAACTGAAGTGGTGGAGATACTGAAAGTTTAACAGAAAGCTTTTCTCCCAAGTGCTGCTTGGATAACTGTGGGCTTGGACTGGACTGTGTCTTAGGTTCTTGTATTGTGTTATCACCATGGTATTGAATGAGCAACAGAGGGTCCTGTGGCACCTTTAAGACTAGCAGAAGTATTGGGAGCATAAGCTTTCATGGGTAAGAACCTCACTTCTTCAGATGCAAGATATGGAAATTTCCAGAGGCAGGTATGAATCAGTATGGAGCTAACGAGGTTAGTTCAATCAGGGAGGGTGAGGTGCTCTGCTAGCAGTTGAGGTGTGAACACCAAGGGAGGAGAAACTGCTTCTGTAGTTGGATAGCCATTCACAGTCTTTGTTTATTCCTGATCTGATGGTGTCAAATTTGCAAATGAACTGGAGCTCAGCAGTTTCTCTTTGGAGTCTGGTCCTGAAGTTTTTTTGCTGTAAGATGGCTACCTTTACATCTGCTATTGTGTGGCCAGGGAGGTTCTCCTACAGATTTTTGTATATTGCCATTCCTGAAGAAAGGATCTTTGGCTCCCATGCTAGCACCCCGACTTGGTAGGGTGGGCACCAATGGGGGCCACAGCAAACTTAGAGATGGAAGACCATGAGGATGACAGAATGAGCCGGACTCATGACCAGAGAGCTATGGCCAATGGGGAGGTAGGATGTCTCACCAAGGATCTGCTAAAAAAGAATTAGATAAGTTCATGGAGGCTATTAGTCAAGATGGTCAGGGATGCAACTCCACGCCCTGGGTGTCCCTAGCCTGTGATTGCCAGAAGCTGGGAATGGGCGACACAGGATGGGTCACTTGACGATTATCAGTTCTCTCTGAAGCACCTGGCACTGGCCGCTGTCGGAAGACAGGATGCTGGGCTTGATGGACCATTGGCCTGCCCCAGTAGGGCCATTTTTATGTTCTTATCATTGGTCTGGATGGCCCAATCCTGATCTCACTGGTTCCCTGATACCCACTGCTGGGATCAATGGTGCCCTTTTGGTTGTTGCTAGGATTGCTGGTCCCTTCCTAGTTGTTTCTCGGCTCAGTGGCTTCATGCTGGTCATGACCCTCATCCTGGCTGTTGTGGGTCTTGGTAGCTCTGTGCTGGCTATCCATGGGTTTGCCATCTGCCTCCTGGTCACTGCTGGCATTGGTGGCCCCTGACTATTGTTGGGGTGGTTACCCTGTTCCTCTTGATTCCCCTGCCTTTGCCTTTTACCAGTTATAACCCTGTTAGGGGGGAGGGATAGCTCAGTGGTTTGAGCACTGGCCTGCTAAACCTAGGGTTGTGAGTTCAATCCTTGAGGGGGCCACTTAGGGATCGGTTTTAACTTGCAATGTCCCAGAGATAATAGCAGCTGTATATTTATTCACCTGGCCAAGGCCCAGGGCCTCACTGACAAATGCATGACTGGAAAGGAGTCTGGGTTACCTGTGTATTAGTATTGTTACAATAGATGTTGGTTATAAGAATGTGTTTAGAGTGGATGGAACGCTTGTAGGATGCTGCATGTATTAACCTCACTTCAGGGGCGTGCACGGGAGATTAAACTTGACTGATTTTGGAGGGGTAAATTAAACATGTTATACACATTAAACCATATCAATAAAAGCACATACATCATATGCATAGAAATAAACTGCAGTAGACTCACCATTTCAACCCAAATCCATGCGCTTGGAGCCATCTGAATAAATGTATCCCCAAGTACTTGGCTGTGGCGGGGTCACAGAGCTCCTTCGGCCCCAGGGCTGCAGCGGGGAAAGTGAGCGAGCTCTGTAACTCTCAAAATGTTTGCTAAGACTGTAAAGCCCCCACAGTTGGGGAGAAGCATGGCCAAAGGGTTGAGAGTTCAATCCTTGAGGGGGCCATTTAGGGATCTGGGGCAAAAATTTGTCTGGGGATTGGTCCTGCTTTGAGCAGGGGGTTGGACTAGATACTTCCTGAGGTCCCTTCCAACCCTGAGATTCTATGATTCTAAGCATTTGCTTCTTCACCAGAAGAGGTGTTATTTCCTCCCCAACAAAAGAAAGTCTAGAGACATCAAATACTTGTTGTTGATTGCTTCTCCCACACCCCTGAAGAGGTAGGTGCACTTTCCCTCATCCCATCGTAGCTTGAATGCTGAGAGAAGGGAATAAAAATTGCCTAGGGAGGTTGTGGAATCTCCATCTCTGGAGATATTTAAGAGTAGGTTAGATAAATATCTATCAGGGATGGTCTAGACAGTATTTGGTCCTGCCATGAGGGCAGGGCACTGAACTGGATGACCTCTCGAGGTCCCTTCCAGTCCTAGAATCTATGAATCTATAAAAATGCCCATTAAGAGAAATTGTTATCTCGATGCTGCTTGCACTCTGAGGGGCAAAGCTTTCTGAGCATAAGCAAGGGATCCCCAGCTGCTCTGCGTGGGTTAACCCCAAAGGACACATAAAGCTTGAATATTATAGCAGCTCCTATAATCTATTGAAACCCAAGACTGTGTCTAGTGTGTGTGTGTTTGCCTGATTTAGCCTTGTAGATAAGTTTCTTTTCTTAGTTAATAACCCTTTAGTTAGTTCATTATAGTATTGGCTACTAGCATTGTCTATTGACCCGGGGTAAGTGACTGGTTCTTTGGGACTGGGTGTAACCTGAATATTGTTGTGATTTTGTTGTTGTTGTTGTTGTAAGGGACCATCTATCACAGAGGCAGGCTTGCCTGGGTGGCAAGATAGATCAGAGTACCCAAAGGAACTGTCTGTGGTCCCCTATTAAGACAGTTATAGTGCCTGAGAAGTTCATGCATGTTACTTGGTTGGTGAAATCTAAGTACAGAACACAGACCCAGTTTGGGGTTGGTGCTGTGTTTCTTGACAGTCTGCCCTGAGGTTGGCACCCAGGGGGGTGAGCCACTCCAGACAGCATGACAGACCCTGCACACAGACTAATGTGGCAGCAGCGAGCTGAGCACAAAGCCCAAGTCCTGAGGTGGGACACAGAGTTACATCGGAGGGACGAGCGAGTGGACACTCCTGTGCTTTGGGTGGTCCAGGAGGGGCTCCATGTAGGAATGGCTCTAGGCTGTTTCGAGAGATGGGGCACTACTGTGTGTGTAACCTGAAATTGCTTTGGTCTCTTTGCTGCATGAGATGGCAGCAAAACTCGGGGGGAGGGAGAATCTACAGAAGCTGTACCACTTCAAAAGAATCTGCTCGGAGACCTGTCTACATTGCCCCGTGGGGGTGGTGGGAGGCTGTTACTTATTGCCTATGAGAGCGAAGCATGGTGGTTGTTGGGCTGCTTTTGCAGGGACGAAGAACTCTCCCAACTGCTCACAACCGGCTGCTGCAAAATCGTGTGGTTCCCTTTTTTGATGGGTAGCCAGTCAAGACAGAGGCCTCCTGAGACTGCGCTGCTGGGGGAGAGCCAGAAATAGGGTGACCAGACAGCAAATGTGAAAAATCGGTACGGGGGTGAGGGGTAATAGGAGCCTATATAAGAAAAAGACCCAAAAATCGGGACTGTCCCTATAAAATCGGGACATCTGGTCACCCTAGCCAGAAAGCAACCCCATGATGGTCAGTACTGAGGATAGGGGGCAATAAGGACCTAACCCTGAGAGGGGCTGAGCCCCCCCGTACTCCCAGGGGAGTGCAAGGGCACAGGGTATACTTGGTTCAATCCCTGTCTGACTAATCAGCATTTGAAAGCAACTTGTGGTTGGCAGGGAGGAAAGCAGCTGAAAGGTGTCAGCCTGTCTGCCCACAGGCACTCGCTGGCCTTCTCCGAGGGTTGGATGCTCAGCTGGTATAAATTTGCATACCCCTATTAAAGCCAGTGGGGCTACCCTGACTCACAGCTGGTGAGGATCTGGTCAGAAGTACCAGCCTCTGCCAGGGGATCTAACCTAGGGTTACCATACGTCCATTTTTTTCCCAGACCTGTCCGGCTTTTTGGTAATCAAACCCCCGGCCGGGGGGAATTGCCAAAAAGCCGAACATGTCCGGGAAAAATACTGCCGGCCCGGCACTTCTCCTCCTGCGGCTGCTGTGCTCCTCCCCTGACTCTACCGGCTTCGGGCAGCCCCCATGCTTCCGGACCCTGAGCTGCCGGCCGGACACTTCCCCTCCCGGGCTCCGACGGCGCAGGGTCCGGAAGCATGGGGGCTGAAGCCGGTAGCGCTCGGGCAGCTCGGCTATTAAACAGAGCCAAAGAGTCAGGGGAGGAGCACAGCAGCCGGAGCCCGGGAGGGGAAATGCCCGGCCGGGGGCGCTTCCCCTCCCGGGCTCCAGCTGCGCTGGGGTAGTGCCAGCCGGGGGTGCAGGGTCTGGAGGCTGCCCGGCAAATTGTGAAGCCGGTAGCGCTCGGGCAGCCCTTTTTGTGTGGCTGGGAGGGAGGAGGGGGAGTTAGGGCGGGGACTTTGGGGAATGGGCGGAGTTGGGGGAAGGGGTGGAGTCGGGGCGGGGCCAAGGGGTGGGGAAAGGGGCGGGGCCAGGACCCATGGAGTGTCCTGTTTTTTTATTTTTTAAATATGGTAACCCTACTCTAACCTGTCTGCCTTGAGCCACCTGGCACACGGGAAGTGCCTGTGTCTCTTCTCTGCAGGACCACTCAGAGGTGCTAACCTTCCTCTCCAGCCATGCCAGAGGGTGTGCTTAAATGGTCATCACAGCTCTGGACAACAGCTGCTCATCCCTGCCTGGGTCGCTGGGGAGCAAATCTCTCTGGAATTGTTCTCTTGGGGATGTAGGAGGGCACAAAAGGAGCAGACCGGGCTGGAAGGAGAAAGCACTTTTGATCACAGGAACTGTATTTTGGGGAGCACTCTGGGACCAGCGAACAGGTATATGGGTTGGGGAGGACCCAATTCTCGGTCTCACAGGTCCAGGGGAATTCTGGGGAGAGGATTTCTCCTTAAATCTCAAAATCTGGCTTGTCAAATTTCCCTTGTAGAGCCTGGATACTAACCCAGGGCTGATGTGTATCAATGTGTGCAACCGTCACCTGAATGGTAAGTTCTTGGGGCAGGGACATGTGTGTGTACAGCGCCTAGCACAATGGGGTCCTGATCCGCGCCTCTACAGGCTACTGCAGTACAAGTAGTGAATAATGGTGTCTGTGTTGGGCGTTGCTTTTCTCTGCTAGGGGGCCTTCCTCCTGTTGGAAGATAACTAGGCTGCACTGAAAGGGGAGGCTTCATGGGAAATACTGTGCTCTTAGGGCATTGTATATCTTCTTATTAAAGACATGGAGAATGTTTGGCCATAGTGAGCCCCAGGCAGGTATCTGAGGGCAGGATCTGGCTTTGAGGCTCCATCACTCGCTCTGAGTGGCGGCTCTGAAAAGCTTAAGCAGAGGCTGGAGAACCAGGTATCGCTTCTGGTAGGCTCCAGAAGCCGCCCTCTATCCAGCTGTGAAGGGCTAGGTGTTGCTCCTTGAGGAGCTGGCCAGGAAGGGTCACTGAACCATGAGACCCCCGTGTTATACCCAGGTCTAATATGCTAGCCAGACCGTGGAGCCACAGCTGCTCAGCACCTTTGCAAATCAAGCTATTTAGGAGTCTACAGATGGGGTTCGGTACCTAGCTTTAGACAAACCAGTTAAAATGTTGGTCTGACCCTCTCTGTGCCTCAGTTTCCCTATTAGGAAAGAATAACCCCCTTCTACCAACTCCAAGAGGCTTAATTAAAGTGTTTTGAGAGCCTTGGATGACAGATGCTATAGAACGTCACCATCGAAGTAAGGTACAGCTCTGGAGGGGCTATGTGTTTTGTGCTAGGTGCTGCACAGAAGGGCCTAACCTGGCAGGCTTCTAGAGGCAACTGCACTATGAATGTTAAAACATGTTTGTCTTCCACACACTTCTCATGGTGCTCGCCTGTGCACTAGAGCTGTAACCATGTCTACACGGCAGCGGCACAGCTGTGCGCCGGAGTGCCATAGTGTAGATGCTTCCTACATTGACAGAGAAGGGGTTTTTCATCGATGTAGTTAATCTAGATCAGAATTCTTCCACTGACCTAGCTGTGTCTACACTGGTGGCTAGGCCAACCAAATTACGTTGCACCCGGGACAACATTTTCCACAGCCCTGAGTCATGTAGCTAGGTTGACCTAGGCTTAGCTACGCCTAAGCTTAAGTTGTGCGCTCAAAGCAGAGAGTCAGCCTCTTTGTTACATACGAGGAATATAGCATATCCTCCTCGCATTTACAGCACCTGCTCTCTGAGCACACTCTGGGGACTAAGAGTTCACACTAGCAAGCACAAAGTGGACTGCGTCTAGAGAGACAACAGCTGAGTAGCTGCTTTCCTAGAAGCTGTAACCACACAACATGTCGCTACCACATTCACACATTGTAACATTGTTTGTGAGCCTTTCTGCTGAAAAGCTTCTCGCCAGCCTGGCTGCTCAGAGCGGTGTATCAACACTCGCAGCCACAGCAGTGGGATGCTGGTAGAGACACAGTGCGGATAGCCACTCATAGTTTTGCGGGTGTCTCACAGTCCTGCTCAGAACATTCATGGGAAACTCTTCAGACAGAGACTTGTGAAGGCCCAGCCGCAGCGACATGAGAATCGGGCGATTTATTTGCACAGCAGGGTTATTTGTTTTGATGGAGTCAGGCCTTTAGCTTCCTGTTGCCCTTCATAGAACCTTTGGGCATTTTTGTGCAGTAACTCACTGGCCTTTATCGTAGTGATCAGATCCTATCTCTGTGAGCATGAGCCAATGCAATGATGGAGGCACGCGGCAGCCTGAAAGATAACAATGGGATGGAGATCAGAGCTGGGGAGCCCCTTCTATTGTTAACTTCCCCTTTGCATTTGGCTACCAGTGACTCAGAAACAGGATAGCAGAGTGCGTCATGTATTCTTGGAGCAGATCAGGACTGGTCACAGAGCTTGCTTATACACGCCAGATTTATTCATCATAAGACCCTTTAATGCTCTGCCAGGTATGGCTGAGGTGTGTTTAAGATACAGTAACTCCGCGCTTAAAGTCGTCCTGGTTAACGTTGTGACGTTGCTGATCAATTAGAGAACAGGCTCGTTTAAAGTTGCGCAATGCTCCCTTATAATGTTTGGCAGCCGCCTGCTTTGTCCACGGCTTGCAGGAAGAGCAGCCTGTTGGAGCTCGCTGGTGGGGGCTTGGAACCAGGGTGGACCGGCAGCCCCCCATCAGCTCCCTGCTCCCTTAAGTTCCCTGTGCAGCAGCAGCCCAGCAGGCTAGCAATTGCAGCTGTCCCTTCCCCCACTGCCATGTGCTGCTCCTGCCCTCTGCCTTGGAGCTGCCCCTGGGAGCCTCCTGCTTGCTGTGCGGGACGGGGGTAGAGAAGGGGGCTAATGTCAGGGTGTCCCCCTCCCCCCTGCTCCTGCACCCCGCTTATCCCATCTCCAGAGATCAGGGGGGGACACGGGAGGGAGTTTGCTGGCAGCAGCTGCTGTTTCAGCTTGCTGATCTACTTAAAAAGGCAATGTACTTAGAGTGGGGTCAGCTTAAAGGGGCAATGCGCGTCTCTCTCTCACACACGGTGTGTGTGTGTCTCTGTCTCTCTCTGCCATGCGGTCTCCCCTCCCTCCATTCCTGCTGCCTTGTAGAGTGTGAGGCTACATTAACAACAGTGTGTTAACCCTTGAGGGCTCAGCCAAGTGCTGGTTCATCATTTAGCAGTAAGGCATTCCCTGGGAAATATCCCACCCTCTGACTCTACCACCTCAACCAAGCTTCACAATCATCATTGCTGTGTACAGTATTACATTATTTGTTTAAAATTTATACTGTGTGTGTGTATAGATATAATATAGTCTTTTGTCTGGTGAAAAAAATTTCCCTGGAACCTAACCCCTCCCCCCATTTGCATTAATTCTTATGGGGAAATTGGATTCGCTTTACATCGTGTTGCTTAAAGTCGCATTTTTCAGGAACAGAACTACAACGTTAAGTGAGGAGTTACTGTATTTTACACAATGCCACCTAGTGGCTGAACAGTACGATGCAGGTTAGTATTCCATTACCGCGTCTGTCCACCAACCTGCCTAGGGAGATGCAATGATCTTTTCACTAAGCTTTACCAGAAATCACTAACAATCCAAAGATCCCAGGGACAGGCTGTCTCCGTCACAGGACTAGACCATTGGTGACAGGGCTCTGCTAAACAGATAAGGGATTGTTGGTTCACTTCAGCATTTTTATCCCCTCCCCCGCCATTCCCTTTATTTTCAGAATTGCTCAGCATTCAACATGCTGAACTGTTTTGTAAAGCTGGCTACCCAGCGTGGTGCCACAAGGGGAGCGGAGGTCTCGAACAGTAACTCACAGCTGTATTACAAGCTTCTTGCTAGCATGGTTTCAACTTCAGAGCCGGGCCCTGCTGGGATAAATAGGATCGTTTTAAACATTTTAACTAACATGGTTTTAAAACACTGGTATAGAGGGACTTTATAGTTTTAGTAATGGTAGCTGGCAGGGATGCTGGAACAATTTTTATAGTGGGGTGCTAAAAGCCATTGTGCCAAAATGTAAACACTATATAATGGAAACCACGTCAAGCCAGGGGGTGCGGCAGCACTTCCCCAACCCCCTCATTCAAGCATCTGTGGTAGCTGGCCCTCTTAACTTCATGCTGAGCACATCACATGGGAGGCAGTGTGGGCTAGTGGGTAGAGCACTGGATTGGGACACAGCAGACCTGGGTTGTATTCCCACTTCTGCCAGTGGCCTGCTACACAATCTTAGACAAGTCACTTCACCTCTCTGTGCCTCTATTTTTCCCATCTGTAAAATGGGCATAATGATACTGACAAACAGTTTTCCTGTTCTGGGGAAAAAAATTGAAACTTGAAGAAAACTTTTCCTTTCCCAAATCAATATGAAAAGTCCATCTCAAATGTTAGCAAACTGGCATTCTCTGCCCCACCCCTAAAACCAATCAATTGAGGTAAATCAAAACATCTTGTTTGGATTTATTTGAACACTTTACAATAATTAGTTTAAATTTCTAAATGGAAAATCATTTTGAATGGAAAAAACAATTTTTCATTTTGGAAATGTCAGAGCAGGATGGTTTGAGGACTTTTAAACCTTTTTCCCCATTTTCCTTTTGAAATAAGAAATTAGTTAAAACTAGCCCTTAACCGTTTTGACTTCAACAAATTAGCATTTTCCAATGACTTTTTTTTAATTCCTTATCAGCTGTAATACAGACTTCGTTTTGTAAAGCGTTTTGAGATCTACCGATAAGTCGTATAAGAGCTCAGTGATGAATTACCATTAAAACCCCTCTCGCCCTGTGCACACTGGGATTGCCACGGTGGCAAACGGGCTGCTAAAGCCTCGTCTACACGAGAGCACCTGCTGGGAGCCTACTGCCAGTGCAGCTGCACCAGGAGCCTCTTTCTAAACTCCCCTAACATAGGGTACGTCTTCACTACCCGCCGCATCGGCAGGTAGCAATCGATTTATCCGGGATCGATATATCGCGTCTCGTTAAGACACGATATATCGATCCCCGAACGTGCTCACCGTCGANCTGCTAAAGCCTCGTCTACACGAGAGCACCTGCTGGGAGCCTACTGCCAGTGCAGCTGCACCAGGAGCCTCTTTCTAAACTCCCCTAACATAGGGTACGTCTTCACTACCCGCCGCATCGGCAGGTAGCAATCGATTTATCCGGGATCGATATATCGCGTCTCGTTAAGACACGATATATCGATCCCCGAACGTGCTCGCCGTCGACTCCGGAACTCCACCAGAGCGAGCGGCGGTAGCGTAGTCGACGGGGGAGCCGCGGCCATCGATCCCGCGCCGTGTGGACCCCAGGTAATTCGATCTTAGATACTTCGACTTCAGCTACGCTATTTGCGTAGCTGAAGTTGCGTATCTTAGATCAATCCCCCCCTCCCCCCCGCAGTATAGACCAGCCCATAGACATGGCCAAGAGACCAGATACGGGCACTGGTGTGCAATCTGAACCAGATTATAGCCCCGGGCAGCCCCTGTGATAAGGGTGACGCGGCTCTTGCTGCAGCTGTCTGAGAGTTGCAAATCAAGTGGACATTTAACACAGTCACGTCAGTGAATTTAGTGCTGGTAAGAACAGAATCCTCCCTCCCTTTCCCCAAGTTGCTCCGGCAGTGCACCTCCTTCCCTGCCCAGGGGGACAGTGAGCAGGGCAGTTCGGCGTCTGTGACCCCCCTGCTGAGCTGCCAGCAACAGGGCCGATCAGTGGCAACAGCCATGGTTGACTCAGGCCCAAGAGCAGGGGAGCGAGAGCTGTGCATAGCCTGCCCACTCAGCGAGGGGCTGGCAGGGGCGAGCAAGGTCTCGCTGTGAAGAGGCTTGTTGGCCTTTTGTCTGAGAGGATGTGAGGGCCGCACTCCTCCCCCGGTGTTGCAATATGAGTGGTGCATCTGAATGAACACACAAACTCAAAACAAAACTTCTAGCTGAAGGCGGCTTTTTCCGATCTAGTGGTGAAACCACAGAATTCTATGTCGTTTGCAGCCAAACCTATGAATTCCTGCCTGGAAGATGGACCGTGGGATAGATGCTTTAAAACTAGAGATGGACCCAGACCCAAGCACATACCCCAGCCCCACTTGGGATCCAGGTCTGAGCTTTGACTTGGGTCTAACCCTAGTTTTTATCCCAGGATCTGAAGAATTCTCTCTGGGTCTGTTTATTAACTTACTCACCCTTTATGGTGGGGTTTAATGTGTTCCTCTCCATGGAGACAAATTCTAGCTTCCCAAGAGTCAAACAAGCCCTCTTTTGATAGGGATAACAGACGGTAAATAGGGTGGTTTTCTCTGGGTTATTGGGAGGGGTTGGAAGAACAGAACCCTGCTCTAAAGAGAGAAGAGGGAAAGAAAGAACTAGTAAAGAGTACGGTTTGCCCCCCATTCATACACGTGCTAGGAATGGGTCTTGAGCAGCAGATGGATGACACAGCTACAGGGGCCTAGTGCCAGGAGGTGGGAGGAGGAGGAAAGGAGCTCTTACCCATCCCCTACCAGAGCACCACTCCTCTGGAAAGCATAAACAAAACATGGCGAGGACTGATCTCGGCTATCAAAATTTCCAAGATCACTTAGTTCAGGACCTCAGAACTATGAGCAAACCCGTATGGGGGGGAGGAGGGTGTGTGCCCACGGATCTGTGCCTGATCACCATGTCCTTAAACTCATTCTAAAGTTCATCTGCTCCGCTCTTGTTCGGCACTGACAGGCATCACACGCACACTGCAACCTCTGAGTGCTGGGTGTCTATGCCAGGACCAACCCACTCCCTTCACATCTCAAACCCATGCTCTGCAGCTCCACATGCATTTCTTGGTGGCACGGCTGTAATCCTCTCCCACACCCACATACATGAGGTGAGGGGAAGCGGAACTCACAAATTTCTGCCGCAAAAACTTGGGCCTCTCGTCTTCCAGCGAAAGGGCAGTTGCGTTCGTGGTGTGAGGGCTTTCATCTCTTCTTTCAACCCCCAGCCACCTCTCACGTCTGTGCTCAGAAGTGTGGAATCATAGAATTGAAGGCCAGAAGGGACCCGCTAGATCATGTAGTCTGATCTCCAGCATGCCACAGGCCAACACCACCACCACCACCCAGCGCCCGCACGCTGTACCTGTGACTTGCCAACCATTGTGCAGGGATCTAGCCATGTGACTTCCACTGACACAAGCTCAGCAGAGTGCTTCCAAAATTCAGCACTGAGTCTTTGGCTTGATAGCGCTGGATTTTCTGCCTCATGCTTCCTTCTGCCTGGTCTAAGTTTGGTTTAATTTCATCAGTAACTAAAGGACAGACATTTTAGCTGTCAGAGTAGATGAGCCCAGTTCTGTTTGGTGTAACTTTTTATTTGTATTGCAGTAACCTAGGAGCCCCAGTCACAATACAAGTGTGCTAGATCAGAGGTGGGCAAACTATGGCCCGTGGGCCCCATCCGGCCTGCGGGACCATCCTGCCCGGCCCTTGAGCTCCCGGCCAGGGACACTAGCCCCCAGCCCCTCCCCTGTTGTCCCTCCTCCCTCGCAGCCTCAGCTCGCTGTGCCACCAGCGCTCTGGCCCTCTCCTGCCAGGCAGCGCGGCAGCCACTCTGAGCGGCATGGTAAGGGGGCGGGGAGCGGGTGGGGGGTTGAATAAAGGGGCAAGCGGTTCAAGGGGGCAGTCAGGGGACAGGGAGCAGGGGGTGGTTGGATGGGGCAGAGGTTCTGGGGGGGCGGTCAGAGGACAGGAAGCAGGGGGGTTGGATGGGGGTGGGGTCCCCAGGGGGGCATGGTTAGGGGCAGGGGTGTGGATAGGGGTCGGGGCAGTCAGGGGACAGGGAGCAGGGGGGGTTGGATTGGTTGGCAGTTCTGGGGGGTGGTGGGAAGGGGGCAGGGTAGATAGGGGACGGGGGCCAGGCTGTTTGGGGAGGCACAGCCTTCCCTACCCGGCCCTGCATACAGTTTAACACCCCGATGTGGCCCTCGGGCCAAAAAGTTTGCTCACCCGTGTGCTAGATGCTGCATAAACAAAGGACAAAAAGCCCCAAACAGCTTACGATCCCAGGCAGATTTTTACCTACTGTACTAAATGCTGTTCACAGCTGATGTCACAGCACCCTCTAATTCCCTCGAATGCCTCTCTCCATTTGAGCCAGTCCATCTCCCCCCAGAATTTCCCCCTTGTACACCCTGAAACTGCTCTGCTGGTGTTGGGTTGTCTGACACAGCAGGATAATTGCACTGCAAGGGTAGGACTTGCAGGCTGGGAGGGTGGGGCTCTGGCTCAGGGGCTAGTGGCACTGAGAACAAAATACCGCTTGTGACTCCTGGGTGGGTGACTTGCCGGCCTTGGGAATAACCTGCTGTATGTTTGTTGTGGAAACTGGAAAATGGTTCTACTACAAAGTTTTGGGGGGAGTACTGCACTGGTGGGTATGAATACACTGTGGCCAGAGGCAGGCTTCATATTAGACACTGAGATACTATGTTCTTTTGCATTTCCCAGAGAAAGGGAAACTGAGGCAGGGGCACCTGTCATGCTGCAGCCTGTTGCAAGAGGGTACCCCAGGAGGTGACTGTCCAGATGGCTTTTAGGAGGGGCAGAGAATGGTCACAGCCTCCCGTGAAGTAGAGGGCTTTTCACAGGAAACTGGAGAAGGCTGAGAGCACTTCAGGGAGGCTGGAGGAGGAAGTAGCAGTGGAGGTCTGAGCTGGTCACTGCTGGATGTGAAGTTTGTGGTGTGAATGGAGAGGAATGGATGGACTTTGGTGACTACCAACAGGATGTAGGGACAGTATCCAGTTGGGAGAGGAGAAGAGAGTTCACCAAAGTCTCAAACCTTGGAGGGTGCAAGGCAGGGAGGACGATGGCATTGTTGACAGAAATGAAAAGGAAGGGAGGTGGGAGGGTGTGGAGGAAACGAATTCAGCTGTTGGCGCTTTGAGCTAGCACGGGTAGAGGGACTTCCAGGGTGGGGGAGATGTCCAAGACACAGCTGGGGCCTTAGTCCTTCATGCAGTCCAGCACCTCCTAAATTCAGCTACCGTATCTAGAGCCCAACTGTCAGCTTCTCAGGCTGAACACACTCTGTGAAAGTGCATTTCTCCCTATTTGTTTTAAACAGACCTGCCGTTGGCTTCACTAAGCCATCCTGTGATCTCTGCCCATGGAAACCACACTTGTGACGCATCCTCCAAGCTGCTGGGTTCGACACCGGCACCAAACTTATTTCGCTTCTCAAACCAGACCTAGCCAACCACTAACCTTGTGTGCTGTCAAGCTGTAGTGTTCTGCGTTCACCTGTGCTAGTCATCTGCCAAACCACATACATGAGAAGTGGGGAAATGGAGTCCCACTTCGGCAACATAAAACACAAAAATCATCGTGATCCTTACCCCCGGTTTCAAACCAAAATTGTTGAGCGCCAGGCAGATCTTTCTGAACTCAAAGGTGGTTGTAGCAAAGTGGTTTGAATTACCTGAGCCCCAGAGCAATCAACTCGGGTTAGCTGTGTGGCCTAAAGAACGGTTGCTTGGGAGTTCTCGCGGCTTTTGATGGAGTTTATCACATTGTTCAAGCAACAGACCAGGATCACTTTGAGATAGCAGGCAATGTGGACAATTGGATGTTCAGTTTGATTGGCCGCTTTGCATGGGACAAGGGTGCCATCCCGTCAGGACATTCCATTTCTGGGGAGTGCCTTTGGTGCCTTTAGTCAGTCATCTTGTCAAAGGGCATCCCCCTTCACCCTCCCCCACCGTGGGTGACACCAACATGTGCTGGCACCCAGAAATTTATCAGCATATTCTTGGGCCTCTTTCCTGACTCTGAAAGATCTGATGAAGAGAGGACTCCAGGCAACATCTCCATCCCCATTACTCTTTCCTGAGAAAACTCTAAGACATGAACCACACATTCTTGCAACTCCAGTCCTATGTCCTCGGATGTGTTAACTTCACCCCTACCTTTTTCCTCTCACCTCTCTTCTATATTTCTCTTGCCACCTTCTCTCTAGTAAGAATTGGGCTCCTTTAGCCAGGACAGATGTACCCCTGCAACACGTTGCATGGACGAGTTTGGCAAACTACAAAGAATGCAAGAGCAGCCTCTGGGCTTTCCAGAAGAAGACTGGAGCAATCTAGTGGGCTGGGGTCCAGGAGTGACTGACTGGGTCACATGCTAATGCTTGCAGTCTTCCAGGAACTGAGGGTGTGTCTACCCAGCAAAGAAAAACCCGTGGCTGGCCTGTGCTAGCTACTCAGACTTGCAGGCCTCAGGCTGTGGGGCTGTTGCGGTGAAGGCTTCCAGGCTTGGGCTGGTGCCCAGGCTCTAGGACACTTCAGGGTGGGAGGGTCCCAGGGCTTGGGCTCCAGCTATACAGTCCCAGATGGAGCTGTGGCATGAGGGTGTCCTCCACTGGCTGCTGCCCCTAGAGCCCAATCTCATGAAGGTGGGTACAGGAGCAGAGAGGGGAACCCCTGCAAGTCAATGCTCAGCGTTAAGTTAGGATGGGTCTGCTGACAGGCTTGATGGTGATGGGAGATTTGAGGATGTAGACAGCAGTTGTTTCATTCCCTCCCCGCCTACAGATCCTGATCATCATGGTGAACCCATGGAGAGGCTTCTGCTGGGTCAGGGGAAAGAGAAGCATGCCACAGAGCTGGCCCTCCCCATTCCCTGGATCCCCACCCACCACCCCCAGACCAGGGGACTGGTGCTCCATTCTTTTACACCAATGTAACTCTATGATGGTACAGAGAGGGGAATTTTTGCTACCTCCCCCCACCACACTCACCAAATTAGAAGGCCCTATGGGACCCTATCGCACTGGTTAGTGACTGTGGTGATTCACAGTTGGTCTTCCAGATGCTAGTGCGGTCTAACAAGGTTCAGCTGTATTACGATTCAATTTCCCTCTTCCACAATTATGAAACCTCAGGAAATCTCTTCCCCCCGCAAAAGTCACATTGTTTCCTTAGGCATATTATCTGCCAGTGTCCACCTGTTCTATCTTGTCTTAGACTGTAAGCTCTTCAAGGCAGGGACTGCCTTTAGTTCTACATTTGTACAGCACTTAACACCATGGGGTGGACTTCAAGAGGCGACTGAAATACAAATACACATGGAATTGGTTGAACTGATGTTCAGCACGTACTAGTGGCTTTGGTAAAGCACAGAAGTCTGATGCTTCCCTCTGCTGCGCTGGAGCACGGCCCTGTTTCGCAGTAGCGCTACCACGTGTGAGACAGAAGGAACTTTCCTCTTTGTCAGTGTGTTTGTGCGGGTGAGGTTTCTCTTGAGGTGTGTGACAAGTTCCAAGCCTCAGAAGTTATGAGTAAGCGCTGGGATCTCTGCGTCTGTCTCCAGAGGAGCAGAGTGAGAGGAAAGGCTGCACTGAAAGCTCTATAGGAAGGGAGGTAACAAAGGCGTCTTTTGTCACCCTCTCCTCCTAGTTTCCTAGCAGTCTAGCGCACGGCCGGGCCTGTGATGGGAAACGGCTCCTCCCTCAGCTTTGAGGAAGCATGGGCCATATGTAAGCTGGTGCAACTCCATTGACTTCCATGACAGCCCTGAATTTGACCCGTATAATGCAACTTGCTGTGTAAGCTGACTTGTGGCCAGATAGCAGAACAGACATAAGCAGCAGGTTTTCCCTAGTCGGGTGGTGGGGGAGCTGTGCAAGCATGTGTGTTACCGCAGGTGGGATGTGCACCAAACCTCCGGGGTTCTAGTGTGTCATTCCGCTAACGGAGGCAGCGGGGGCCTTGCTTGCTTTGTCTGACCCAGCAGCTTGCCTCGGCTAGAAGATATTTCGGGCTTATCTCAGACAGCCATTGATGTAAAAGAAGCTGCGCGAGGTCGATGCTGTGGGCTGGGGATGGAAAACCACCTCATCTGCCATGATAAGATCCGAGACAATAACTGTGTTTCTCTGAGGCTGTTGTTTCAGAGGAGACTTTTTTTTTTTTTTGCAAAAATTGCCAGTTTCTAATGCTTTGTTAACTTCAAACCCCCCTCCCCCCCCCCCAATCTATATTTAGGTTAAGGGAACATTTGGGGCCGGTTCCTCAGCTGGTGTAAATCAACATAGCTCCGTTGTTAGCAGCGTAGATAGGCTGATTTGCACCAGCTGAGCGTCTGGCCCAGTGTTCCAAGATCCTCCTGCTTGTTTTTACCTGCGGTTTCACTTCTGCAGGGCAAATCCTGCCCCTTCTCCACAGCTTTGGAAGGCCCCAGATGCAGTGGAACCAATGCAACTTCACTGCAGATGGATGTAGGATTTGGGTCTGAGTCCCCACTATGCTGAGGGGGTGGGCTCCCTGCAGAGTGTTTATGGGGGGGCGAGGGGGGATGAGGAAGTTGTGGCCAAGGAATCTGCCAGTTCTACAGAACAGCATTGCAGTAAACCCCTACGGCTCCTGCAGCCTACAGAGTGGCTGCATCGTGGTAGCCCCGAGGAAGATTCATAGATTCTAGGACTGGAAGGGACCTCGAGAGGTCATCGAGTCCAGTCCCCTGCCCGCATGGCAGGACCAAATACTGTCTAGACCATCCCTGATAGACATTTATCTAACCTACTCTTAAATATCTCCAGAGATGGAGATTCCACAACCTCCCTAGGCAATTTGTTCCAGTGTTTAACCACCCTGACAGTTAGGAACTTTTTCCTAATGTCCAACCTAGACCTCCCTTGCTGCAGTTTAAGCCCATTGCTTCTTGTTCTATCCTTAGAGGCTAAGGTGAACAAGTTTTCTCCCTCCTCCTTATGACACCCTTTTAGATACCTGAAAACTGCTATCATGTCCCCTCTCAGTCTTCTCTTTTCCAAACTAAACAAACCCAATTCTTTCAGCCTTCCTTCATAGGTCATGTTCTCAAGACCTTTAATCATTCTTGTTGCTCTTATCTGGACCCTTTCCAATTTCCCCACATCTTTCTTGAAATGCGTTGCCCAGAACTGGACACAATACTCCAGCTGAGGCCTAACCAGAGCAGAGTAGAGCGGAAGAATGACTTCTCGTGTCTTGCTCACAACACACCTGTTAATACATCCCAGAATCACCCTTCCTATTAGCATTCACTATGTTAGGCATTCCTTCAGACTTCTCGGTGAAGACGGAAACAAAGAAGTCATTAAGCATCTCTGCCATTTCCAAGTTTCCTGTTACTGTTTCTCCCTCTTCACTAAGCAGTGGGCCTACCCTGTCTTTGGTCTTTCTCTTGCTTCTAATGTATTGATAAAAAGTCTTCTTGTTTCCCTTTATTCCTGTAGTTAGTTTGAGCTCATTTTGTGCCTTTGCCTTTCTAATCTTGCCCCTGCATTCCTGTGTTGTTTGCCTATATTCATCCTTTGTAATCTGTCCTAGTTTCCATTTTTTATGACTCCTTTTTATTTTTTAGATCATGCAAGATCTCGTGGTTAAGCCGAGGTGGTCTTTTGCCACATTTTCTATCTTTCCTAACCAGCGGAATAGCTGCTTTTGGGCCCTTAATAGTGTCCCTTTGAAAAATTGCCAACTCTCTTCAGTTGTTTTTCCCCTCTGTCTTGATCAGGGTAAGCTTCCTCCCCTCCCCCCATCTGCTGAACTTGAACCCTAACCTTGGACTTCTTTACTAGTAAAGAGAAAAGAAGAAACATCCCGGACTCAATTGGCTAACCAATATCTGGGCTCTCAGCAATATCTGTTCCCGGTCCCCCAGGGTCTGTGGTTCTGAGTTTGTCTTGTGCACGTACTGATTGTCCCCAGTTTCGAAGCAACAGTTTCAGTTTTGAAACTTTTAGTTTATTGGGAGCGAGGTTACAGATAAACCCCATCCCTGCATTCCCATCTACAGCCTTGTTCTAACATAATAGCATCCCAGCCTGCCCCAGCTACTCTCCTCTAGTTCATTATGTAGAATCAGAGACGTTGGTGTGACGGATTCCCCCTGGGGTGCCAGCTGGAAGTGGGGTACCACTGAGCCTCCCTCACCCACCACCCTGGGCTCTCTTACACTGTACTGCTGTGACAAGCTGTCAAGGCCTCCAGGCTTCAGCCTGCACTTTCACCAACATACATACAGGCAGGAACACACCCAGCTGCAGGCAACAGCTAGGGCAACAACCAGCTCTTCAGGCACACACCCATCTGGAGTATAAACCCCAAATTATACCATCTTGCACTGCACGGGGAACTGTACAGCGTGAGCTCACGATATTCGCCCCCTCCCTCAATGTGGAGAGGAATATGCAACAGCTTTCTGCCCCCGAGTTAGGATTCCCACAGACTGGTTTAGATAAAGCAAAAACAAACGTATTAACTACACAAGAACAAAGCAGATTACCTAGTAAATAAGCAGAAAACACGAACTATGTTTAATATACTAAATAGATGGGATATGAATAGCAGATTTTCATCCTAAGTGATGGTACAAGCAGGCTGCAGATTCTTAAGGGGCAAGCTGCACTTGCTTACAGCTTGAAATCCCCACGTGTTCCATTTGCAGGTTAAAAATCCCTTTAGCCTGGGTCCAGCACTTCCCCCAGGTCAGTCTTTGTTCCTCAGGTGTTTTCAGGGGTCTTCTTGTGTGGGGCGCAAAGAACCCCAGTCTCTCTCTCTGCCTTCTATAGGTTTTTCATATGGCAGGAACCCTTTGTTCCAAAGCTTGGTTCCCAGAGTGGTCTGTGGAAAAACACGGACATTCCAAGATGGAGTCTAAAGACATGTGATCATATCACATGTCCTCGTAGAGTCATAACAGCCATATTCAGAGGCTGTCTGTAGCATTCTCAGGAAGATTCCCCAGGTGGGAGATAAGCTTTTCCAAAGGCCTATGTGTTCCTAATGGCCCATTCCCCACTCACTGTCTAGAATGAAAACATTTTGTTTAGTGGGTGTTACCTAGGTGTAACTACATGTGAAATAGATACATAGTCAATATTCATAACATGAGATACAAAAATGAAACATGCATACAAATAGGATAATTATATTCCGCAAATCCTAACCCTTCCAGTGACATCTCACATGACTTATCTTGCATAGAATACATCATATCTATGTCATAATCGTGTCCTAATAATATCACTGTGAAGAATATGGGGTGCGGTGTCACAGTGGGGCTGGAAAGGACCATGATGAGCGGTCATCAAGTCCAGCCCCGGCATTGAGGCAGGGCCAGTAAACCTAGACCATCCCTGCAGCTGTTTGTCCAACCTGTTGCCTGTACCAGCAAAGGGCTTTAAAGCACCTCACAGCGCATGTACTCCTGCTGTCCTGACTCTGAGGATTCTAGAGATGATGCAGTTTCTTTAATTGGACGGGGTCTTCGGTTTGTGTCAAGCAGATGCAATGGTGGGTTCAGACAGACGATAGGATGATAAAACACCACAGAGGCAGCTTGTGACAGGTTCGGTCACAGAGACCCCCTTGGGACTGTCACTTGACGTGCTGAATTTGCCTCTGAGCCCATTTTCCTTGCCAGCTTGGGACTCCAGAACCCTGCCTGGTTGAGCCAGACATGCTAGCCACCTGTAAACACAGACCCAGGTCTGGTCCATGCCCCCAAAGCTGCAGACTTTAACCAAAAACTGCTCATCTGGTCACCTATCTCCAGGACCCAGACATCCAGTTCCCAATGGGATCCAAACCCCAAATAAATCCGTTTTACTTTGTATAAAGCTTATAGAGTGTAAACTCATAAATTGTCCTCCCTCTATAACACTGATAGAGAGCTGTTTGCTCTCCCAGGTATTAATCACTTACTCTGGGTTGATGGATAAACAAAAGTGATTTTATTAAGTATAAAAAGTAGGATTTAAGTGGTTCCAAGTAATAACAGACAGAAGAAAGTTACCAAGCAAAAAAAAAAAAAAAAAAAAACAAAACACGCAAGTCTAAGCCTAATACATTAAGAAACTGAATACAGGTAAATCTCACCCTCAGAGATGTTCCAAGAAGCTTCTTTCACTGACTAGACTCCTTCCTAGTCTGAGCCCAATCAGTGGCGTAACCAGCTTCTCAGTGCAGGGGGAGCAAACATAAAAAGGCGCCCCCCCTTGGCTCCTCCTCCAGCCGCTCCACGCCCCCCCCCCCTTGGCTCCTCTGGCCACGCTGCGGCCATGCTGTGCCCCCGCTCGGAGGGGCTTGGGGGAGGGGGCTGGGTGCAGGGGCAGGGGTGGCGGGTGGGCGCTGCTCGCTTCTCCCTGTGGGGAGCGGAGCAGTGGGGCAGGCAGCAGCTGGCGGGCAGATCCCCTCTCCCCGGCAGCTTCCTGGTTCCCTCAGCCCAGGCAGCCCAGCATTTTCTTCAAAAGCGGAGCCTGCCGGGCCACCGCTGGGCTCCTGCAGGTGGGGGGGGAGGGGCAGCACGGCCAGACTCCGGAGGAGCCATTTGCGGGGGCGGCGGGCGCGGCCGGAGGAGTGAAGCGGCCGGGCTCCTCGGCCATCGCGCCCCACGCTCAACGTGGCTGCCTCCTGCGGCAGCTCAGGGCTCAGCGGCCGAGCGCTCCGCAGCTGGCGGGCAGATCCCCTCTCCCCGGCAGCTTCCTGCTTCCCTCGGCCCGGAAGCAGGAACTGAGGGGAAGCGGCTGCTTCCCCTGAACCCCCCTAGCTACGCTACTGAGCTCAGTCCTTTCCCCTGGTACAGCCCTTGTTAGTTCCAGGTAAGGTGGTAACTCGGGGATTTCTCATGACTGGCAGCCCCTTTTGTTCCATTCCACCCCCTTTTATAGCTTTGGCACAAGGCGGGAATCCTTTGTCTCTCTCTGAGTTCCCACCCCTCCCTCTAAATGGAAAAGCACCAGGTTAAAGATGGATTCCAGTTCAGGTGACATGATCACATGTCATTGTAAGACCTCCTTCTTCATTACCTAGTAGCTGGAAGACAGGTACATAGGAAGGCTTGCAGAAAAACAAACCCATTCACAGTTCATTGATTCTGAAGCACTCTTAATGGCTTCCACTTAACATGTTTTCATCAGTAATACAAGTTTATAGCTTATTCTCCTAACTCAAGGCAGAGTTCATACATGCAAACAAATAGGATGAACACACTTGGTAGATCATAAGCTTTGTAATGATACCTTACAAGAGATCTTTTGCATGAAGCATATTCCAGTTACATCATATTCACACTTAGAAACATATTTCCATAAAACATAGGGAGTGCAACGTCACACAGCTGTTTTTCTTAAGTGACTCTGAGAAGCACATCTTGGACCTCTAGATTCCTCCTCACTCAGGATTCTAGAGAGCTGTTGCCGGTTAGTCGTGAAAAGACAACTCTTCAAACCACCGTTGGAAACGGGCGTTGAATTATTTTTTGGCACCAAGTGTGGTCCATGCAGGAGTGATTTAACACGGGAACTTGCATGGGTCTGGCCCTGGAGCTGTCTTGTAACACTGCAGAAGGGGACAGCTTGAGTGGAAGAGGGGCAGTTTGTGAATGCAAAGAGGAGAGAGAGAGAAGAAAGCTATGGTGAAGAAAAGATAGGAAGGAGAGTCCAGTGCTTAGGCACTAGGCTACGACTTGGTTGAGCTGGGTTCAATTCTGTGCTCTCCTACAGACTTCCTGCGTGATGGTGGGCAAGTCATTTAGGTCCAGATCCTCAAAGCTCAACCTCCAGTTGAAATCAGTCAGAGTTAGGATCTGAGCCTTCACCTCTCTGTTCCCCATCTGTGAAATGGGGATAATGGCACTTCCCCACCTCACAGGGGTGAGTGGAGGTACCCCAGTAATGGGGACCATATAAGTGCCTAAGATAGGGAAAGTAAAAGACTGTCTGAGGGAATAGAAAGAGCTTGTTTTGGAGAAAGGGAGGTGCCTGAGGAGAGGAAAATCCCCTCTAGACAGGCCCTTAGCAATCAAGGAAACCTCCTGAAGTATGAACCCCTTGGAGACTTTGTGGCCCAGCTGACATAGCAAATGAAATGCTGAAGCTCCCCAAAGAGGAACTGGCAAGCCGAGAAGGAATGAATTTATAATCACCCCTAAGAGGAGAAATTGAAAGTAAGACTCTCTCTTTCACCGTACAAAGAAAGAGAGTGAGCGACTTCTTTATGTTCCCACAAATCGTCTGACTTCCCATTTAACAGGGAGGAAGGAAGGACTCCATAAAAAACTGCAAAGAAAGAAAGTCAGGCAGCAAACTGCCTTGTGATATTTGGCCACCTGCCACCAAATGAGAAATGAACAATACTACAAAATGGGCACGTTGTGTGCCACTGTGAAACCCTGTCCGGTATGGGGATGCTAATTCTGGAAACACTTGTACTCAGTGTCATGCCAGTAAAGTTACTGGAAAAGTGGGAAGGAGGTAGCAGGGGCTTAAGATAGCTAAAAACCACTTTGGACCAAACCAGTTGATTTAAACAAGGGAATCTAGATCAGATTTATGACATGCTGTGGTGTTTGAAGTCAATGAGATGTGTTATACAGGAGGTCACACTAGATTATCTAATTTTCCCTTCTGGATTTAAACTCTGGGAATGTTGAAGCCTCGAGTTATTTAAGGGATAGATGTTGGTGTATATGGAACTGAAATAATTGCATCCAATTTACTCTTTAAATCTCAGCTATCTGAATGCT
Organism: Trachemys scripta elegans; assembly: GCF_013100865.1. Classification (NCBI taxonomy): domain Eukaryota; kingdom Metazoa; phylum Chordata; order Testudines; family Emydidae; genus Trachemys; species Trachemys scripta. Next base: position 41,665,300 of record NC_048310.1, on the reverse strand, counting down.
AAACACGATTTGTCCCGTTTCCACTCACTGCAACATTGTGGTTAGCATCACATTAGGATAACATCCTGTTCTGTTTGTACAGCGCCTAGCACAATGGAATTCTGGTCCATGACTGCAACTCATAGGCACGACTGCGATAAAAGTTGGAATAAGCTAACATGATTCCTTGGCATCATTCTAAAGTAAGCCAATTTTCTAGGGAAGACAAGCCCATTGTGGTTCCTTTTACCCGCCACTATATCAGCAGTTTAAATGAATCCCACTCACTAAACTTCTGTGCACTGGTTTTGTCTAAACTATTTTCATTCCCCTCAGTTGTCTAAACCCAAATGAAGAGTTCACTCATTTTCAGTTCTGTTTGGATTCTAGTGGGAGGCGAGAGAACTCAGTGAAATCAGCATTTAATTACTTGTTCCTCATTCTTCCTTTTCAGCTCGTAAATGTTTTGTGGTACTCTAGGCAGAATCACTGATAAGCTGTTTATCTGCCTGGCTCCTTCAGCACTAGTGGCAGGCACCCTAGTGTGTTTTCTGGGCCAAACGTTGCTCTTGGCTCTGGTGTCAAGTTGTTTTGGATTTGCATGGGTGAATAACAGAGCAGGATTGAACCCATCTGAGTGTCGGTTAGCAAGCTACTCTGGTGCTGCTGCCAAGTCCATATTCTTCTTCCCCCAAGGTCTATTTCTGTCTCCTTCTGCATCCCCATGTTCTTCTACAGTTCAAGCAGAACCATATGTTTGTAGCCAGCTCATAACACACTCATCTGACCCTGTTACACTCAGCGTTGTTGAATAATGTCAGAGAAACAGCCTTTTTGTCACAGCACAGCTGCCCTTTGTACTCCCACCCCTACTACAGTCTAACCCTTCTTGCATTACTGCATTCTGGGAATATGTGGTCAGGGCTTCAGCGTGAGAAAGGGTGCTCAGAGCAGCAGCACCTGGAGCAATGCATGCTGGGATGCCCTACCACAAAAAGAGGGTGAGGATGGGGGACCTGGCAACTTGGTTACAGGGCACAGTTACGGGGTCCTGTCTGTAAATAGACAGCTTGCTGGACCAATTACAGGAAGGTACTATGTGTCAGTGTAGCCATCTGTGGAGCTAACGCACCACTAGCCATCATGATTACTAATAGAGTGTTAATCCTATTGTGGGTGAATGCAAACCATGTTTGGAGTCAACCATGCAGCAGCTGCTTACACTCTGTTAAAAGCTGTAGTAAGAACAGGGCCTGGAACTGCTCCCCGTCATAGGCTGGGCAGCATGAGCTCCTAAGCCAACTCCCCATGATTTCCTTCAGCAGGCCCAAGTGGCCAGCTACTCCTTGGAATCAGTCAGTTAGCTCTGAGCCAATGAACTGAGCAGAGGCCATTCAAGACTATCTAATCAGCAGTAGGATGAAGGAGTCACTACACTGAGAAACCGAAGGCATTGCTCTCTACCATGAGAATACATCATTGTCTTACTCATGTTCGCGGCCAGAGGAGCTGGAGGTTGGGATTAGAACCCAGGTCTCCTACTCAGTACTGGAGAGCAGTAGCCAGTCAGCGTTCTCATCTTCAGACATTTTAACTTTACAAGGAATTGCCATATTGGGCATTGGTTCCATCTTGTCCTTGACAGTGGCCTCAGCTGGATGTGTCACCAGGGGGTGAGGAAACCCATAATGCACCTGTCCAAACGTTACCTTAAACCATAGGGGGAAATTACTTCCTGACCTCCTCTGGAGGTCATCTTATGCCCCAAAGCATGAGAATAGATATCCCTCTTTTAGCCTACCAAATATAAATACACATATTGGGCTAGATCCTCAGCTGGCGTAAGTCAGCATAGCCCCATTGAAGTCAATGGAGCAAAGCTAAGAATCTGGCCCACTCTTGAGTCCTATGAATTGCATTTACCCTTTGTACATATATACTTACTTTTATTACAATTACTATTTAAACTGTATCTAAAGCGGAGGCCTGTACTGAGGTATTTACAGGGATGACTAGATAGCTGTGATTTCTCAAGAAGGCAAACTCAGTACTCATCAGTCTATAAGCCACAGATCCTAGCGACCGTCTCCTCCAGCCCACCCATTAGGTTTGCTGTGAGGGAGAATCCAAGCCTCTCTTCTCTGGATCCCTCAGCAGGCTGCAGCATTGGTCCCTTCCTTGGCCTCTTTGGTACACTGCCTGGGAACTGACTGTTACCCCTTTTTGGAAATGGGCTCTTCTGACACATTACTCAGGCTCACTATTAAAAGGGGTTTTCAAAGCCTCCCTGAGCCGTATAGCTCTGCACTGAGCTCTTCTCATAGCCCTTGAATCTGGCTGTTCAAATTCAGCAGAGAGCCGCTCCACCGCCATCCTGGCAGAAACTTTTCCTCCTTTGCTTCACCGATATTATGCAGGACACAGGAGGCAGCTATAACCATTGGGATTTTTTTTTCACTGAGGTTCAATCTCGTAAGTAGACAACACCAGCAACTCTTCAAATGACCAGAGGCACATTCAACCATCATTCTGCACCTGCTTAGCCTGTAATTGAAGCACTCCTTGCTGCTGGTGAGGTGGCCAGTGCATGGCTTCATGAACCAGGGAGCAAGAGATAGTAGACTGGGTCTCCCATGATCACTATTGGCATTTCAACATTCCCAGTGGTAATCTGCCAGTCGGGAAAGAATGTCCCTGCTTGCAGCTTTTTGAACAGTCCTGTGTTCTTAAAGATGTGAGTGGCATGCACCTTCCCTGACCAGCCAACACTGATGTTGGGAAAGCATCTCTGGCCATCTACCAGCACTTGCATAACCATGGAAAAGTAGCCCTTTCTGTTGATGTACTCTGTGGCAAGGTGGTCTGGTGCTAAAATAGGGATACGCGTGCCGTCTATCGCTCCATCATGCTTCAGGAACCCCATTGCACTAAATCCATCCACTATGTCCTGCATGTTGCCTGGGGTCACAGTGCTGCATAGCAGGAGGTGATTAATTGCCCTGCACACTTGCATCACAACAGCCTCCGCAGTGGATTTCCCAACTCCAAATTGATTCCCGACTGGCTGGTAGCAATCTGGCATTGTAAGTTTCTACAGTGCAATTGCCACTCGCTTCTCCACTGTCAGGGTGGCTCTCATTTTGGTGTTCCTGCACTGGAGGGCTGGGATGAGTTCAGCACACAGATCCAGGAATGCGGCCTTGTGCATCCAAAAGTTCTCCAGCCTCCGCTGGTCATCCCAAACCTGCATGACAATGCGATCCCAGCAGTCAGTGCTTGTTTCTCGGGCCCCGAACCAGCGCCCCACCATCTGCAGCTGCTCCGTGAGCGCCGCCAACAATCTTGAATTGCTCCTTTCTACGTCCCACAGCAAGCTAGCCGCCAGGGAATCGGGTTCCTCACAGCTCCTCTTGCGGCTCTGTAAATGCTGCAGAATCACGTGACCCATGCTCACACTGCTCATCGCAATAGTGCAGAGCTGGGATGGCAGATAGCAAGGAGGGACACGCAGGTTTGCGGGGATTTTGAAAAGAGGCGTGAAATAGTATGGGATGCAAATGAAATTATGGGATGGAGAACACGGCATGATGGGAAGTTGAACCCATGCTTCCAGTAGCTCCTGCACGACTTGTTTTGGCCCCATGAGGCGAGGCAAAAACTTCCCAAAACACCCTGTGCTGGATAGCCACCCACAGTGCACCACACTCTGCATCGATACAAGCGCTCCTGGTGAGGATGCGCACCACCAACCTAAAGCGTGTAGTGTGGACACTCAGAGGTGATGTAATCACTGTGGCAGCTGTATGCTGATGTAACTTAGGTCGACATCATTTTGTAGTGTAGACCTGGCCAAATAGAGCCATTGGGTACTGCAAAAAACCCCAATGCATATAATTTGACAAAAAATGCCATTTCTCTATCTTAGTTTTGTACTGGTGCCTTCATTGTAGATCTGATTGCCTCCCACATAAAATTGTCAAAGAGGGGACTTCATGATGTCTCTGGCTCATCTCCCTCCACTGGGTCTGGTAAACTCTGAAGAGCATTTAGCCACCTCTGTTTTCTCTGGAGTTTCTCAGAGGTAGTAAATATGGGACCCCACAATGCCATTTTTAGTCACCGTAACCACCCTTTAATACCCTCTGGGCAGTCCCCTATCCAAAGCAGCTTTAAAATGTCTAATCAGACTTATGTAGTCAGGCTCCTTTAGCCACTGTGTATTTGGGCAGTTGTCAAATTCTAGCAGGTTAGAAAGACGCCTCATACACTTCCAGAAATCACAGCAATCTGTCCCTGTTGTTAGTCATTCCAGTGCTTAGTGCTCCATTAATGAGCTCCTCATCCTTTCTCAACTATGAGTCATGCTACCTGACATAAGTCACCTGCGGTAACTGTCTTTGATGACAAATGAGATGTGTGAAGCCCAGCTACTGGTACTTCAGTTTTTTTGTGCCTTGCAGACTGTGGGGGTGGGGGGGCGCGTGAGGTGGGGGGGGTGAGGGAGGGGAAGGGAGATGAATGCCGTTTACTTCTACTGTGACAAAATTCCTCCTCTATCTTGGTGGGTCCTGCACTTATTGGCGGATTTTCTTGCCACAGAGATTCACCATGTGGGTTGGGGAACAGCCCAGAGACCTTCCCCTCTGGAAGAACCCACAGTCCAGGTCAATTGGGAGGTTTTGGGGGGAACCCGGGCCCGCCCTCTACTCCGGGTTCCAGCCCAGGGCCCTGTGGACTGCAGCTGTCTATAGTGCCTCCTGTAACAGCTGCATGACAGCTACAACTCCCTGGGCTACTTCCCCATGGCCTCCTCCAAACACCTTCCTTATTCTCACCACAGGACCTTCCTCCTGGTATCTGATAACGCTTGTGCTCCTCAGTCCTCCAGCGGCACACCCTCTCAGCTCCTCGCACCTCTTGCTTCCAGCTCCTCACACTCGCACCACAAACTGAAGTGAGCTCCTTTTAAAACCCAGGTGCCCTGATTAGCCTGCCTTAATTGATTCTAGCAGCTTCTTAATTGTCTCCAGGTGTCCTAATTAGCCTGCGTGCCTTAACTGGTTCTAGCAGGTTCCTGATTACTCTAGTGCAGCCCCTGCTCTGGTCTCTCAGGGAACAGAAAACTACTCATCCAGTGACCAGTATATTTGCCCTCTACCAGACTCCTGTACCCCACTGATCTGGGTCTGTCACACCGCACATTTACTCAATCTAAATTTCATAAGTTTTTTTCTTATCACGTCTGTTTTTAATCACCTCTTCAGCGCTTCACTTCCTCATCTCTGGCCGCAGCTGCAAGTGGCGAGACATCGTTTTGCTACTCTGAGCTCTCCCTGGCCTCTTTGGTGTTAGGTACCCTGACCCCACTCATTCTCATAACTGAAGAGCCCCATCAGACTGAATTGTGATGACGTTCTATAGAACTTCAATAGTCACTCCTATAGGACAATTAAAAACCTATAGGTTCTCGCTCTCCCTTCCATAGATGCTCGAACTGGGACGGTATGTGTGTGGAAATGGCTGGAAGTGGTTTCCATTATATACAGAGTTTTCAGTTTGGTTCAATGGCTCTCAGCGCTCCCACTATAAAAATTGTTCCAGTACCCCTGCTCCCTTCAGTTCTTTCTCTAGGTTTTCTGAATAATCCTATGGAATTCTATAGCAGGGATAGAAATCTGTTCATGTATTTAGGATGGTCCCAAAATTCCATAGAAATAGTCTCCCTCTTTATTAAATTCTGTAAGAATTTTCCATAAGGGATTTCCTTCAGGGCTTATACTGCTGATGTGCTTGTACTTCATGAATAACATTTGCCTTAAGCAACAGAGGGTCCTGTGGCACCTTTGAGACTAACAGAAGTACTGGGAGCATAAGCTTTCGTGGGTAAGAACCTCACTTCTTCAGATGCAAGACCCACGTGAGGTTCTTACCCACGAAAGCTTATGCTCCCAGTACTTCTGTTAGTCTCAAAGGTGCCACAGGACCCTCTGTTGCTTAAGGCAAATGTTATTCATGAAGTACAAGCACATCAGCAGTATAAGCCCTGAAGGAAATCCCTTATGGAAAATTCTTACAGAATTTAATAAAGAGGGAGACTATTTCTATGGAATTTTGGGACCATCCTAAATACATGAACAGATTTCTATCCCTGCTATAGAATTCCATAGGATTATTCAGAAAACCTAGAGAAAGAACTGAAGGGAGCAGGGGTACTGGAACAATTTTTATAGTGGGAGCGCTGAGAGCCATTGAACCAAACTG